>NW_007728302.1:223292-225397 GCF_000696425.1 Galeopterus variegatus | reverse complement strand
CATAATAATCATATACATTGTATATTGACAAAATAAAAATTTAAAAAAAAAAAAAGAAAAGTTCACAAAATCTTGATAACTATTGGCTTTTACAGAGGATAGCTGTCTTTTGAAAAATCTGAGCTTCTGATTTTAAAAAATATTGAACAAGCCTGACAAAAAAGCTAAACCCTCAAATTTTGCATACATGATTCCTTGAACATGCCAGGGAAACTTTTCAAATAGTAGTAGTAGTGATAATAATATCAATATCTAATAGTTGTGAGCATTTACCATGTACTAAAGCACTTCATTAAGCACATTTCATAGATTATTTTACTAAATCCTTAAAACACCTCTGAGGCAGTGTGCTGTGCTAAATAGTGTCCTCCCAAAATTTATGTTCACCTTGAACCCCAGAACATGACCTTATTTAGAAATACGGTCTTTGGGGATGTAATTAGTGAAGATGAGGTCATACCAGATTAGGATTACCTAATCCTATGACTAGCACCCTTACAGAGAAACAGAAACACAGAGACACACAAGGAGAAAGCCATGTGAAGATGGAGGCAGAGATCAGAGTGATGCCAAAACAAGCCAAGGAACACCAAAGATTTCCCGAAACCACCAGAAGCTAGGAAGAAGCAAGGCAGGATCTTCCCATAGAGACTTCAGAGAGACCATGGCCCTGGTGACACCTTGACTTCCAACTTTTACTATCCAGAACTGTGAGGGAATGAATATCTGTTGTTTTAAGCCACCAAGTTTGTTCGTGTTATCTTGTTATGGCAGCTCTAGGAAACTGATACAGATAGGTAGTCTTTGTTAACCCATTTTACAGATGAAAAAACTGAAGTTCAGGAAGGTTAGGTAATTCATCCAAGATCAAATGGCTTGTAAACAGCAAAACGAGGATAAAAACTCAGGAAGCCTGACCTCAAATCCAGGCATGTGTGTGTGTACAAGAGAGAAAGAGAGAAGCATATGTATTAATGTGTATGTATGTATACATACATAAACATACACATAAAAACATAAATATACACACATACAAATACATGCAACCACAATCACCATAATGCTGTATAGATAGGAGTGCTATAAACGTTTATAGATTGGCAAAAGCATTGCAGGATAGTCTCCTCAAAGTTTTTCTATCAGTAAGGTAGAACTTGTGTTGAGCCTTAGATTTTGATAGAATTAAATGAAGCCAATACAAACCAGAGTGATGGGGATGAAGGATGGATCATAAGATGGAATGTTATGGCTGTTAAAACATTTTGGATCTAGCATAGAATCCAGGAAAGATTAAAATGAAAATATGCTTGGAATATGAATGGAAGGAAATGGTGAAGCACCGTGTACCTTAGGGAAAAAAAGTGGGTCTTTGGGGGCTGGCCTGTGGCTCACTCGGGAGAGCGCGGTGCTGATAACACCAAGGCCACGGGTTTGGATCCCACATAGGGATGGCTGGTTAGCTCACTGGGTGAGCGTGGTGCTGACAACACCAAGTCAAGGGTTAAGATCCCCTTACCGGTCATCTTTAAAAAAAAAAAAACAGTAGGTCTTTACCAAAAAGGTACAAATTGATATTATAAATGCAAATAAAGGAGTATTTGATTTTGCAAAGGAAGACAATGAAAACTGTACATTCAGAAGATTAATCTGGTGGTCATATAGAATATGACCTATAGGGAAACAATATTAATGAGACAGAAGCTATTTTAGGGAACAAAGCAATAATCTAAGCATGAGGAAGTAAAGGTCTAGGTTTAATGGTGGCAAAAGAAAATGAAAAGGAAGAGAAATATTCAAGAAATGTTAAAAAGAAATTAGAGTCACTGATTTCTAATTGACTTGCTTACTGGGGATATAAAGAGAAAAGGGAGAAAGCAATCAGAAGGAATTAAATTGCCATTTATCATTTTTTAAAGATAAAGATAGAAAGGAAATGGGATTAGAAAAAAAGGTGATTACTTTAACAAATCCAATTTAATTTCTTACATAAAAGATCATCTTAAATATTATCCTTTTCTATCTTGAAAGTGGATTGACTCAATTTTTTTAAAAAAATCACCACTCTAAAACACTATAAAATTGTTTTTATTGTACGTTTTGTTCTC
>NW_007728302.1:220791-223086 GCF_000696425.1 Galeopterus variegatus | reverse complement strand
AAGGGAGAAAGCAATCAGAAGGAATTAAATTGCCATTTATCATTTTTTAAAGATAAAGATACAAAGGAAATGGGATTAGAAAAAAGGTGATTACTTTAACAAATCCAATTTAATTTCTTACATAAAAGATCATCTTAAATATTATCCTTTTCTATCTTGAAAATGGATTGACTCAAATTTTTAAAAAAATCACCACTCTAAAACACTATAAAATTGTTTTTATTGTACGTTTTGTTCTCCTATGTTTACATTATATCCAAAAAGCTATAAACCTTTTCAATAAGATAATATAGAAAGAGAGAGAGAGACAGAAATAAGATAATATTGGGATAGACAGAGTCTCAAAACTATTTCCAACTCATAACATTTAACTCGTAAATAGTCACGTAACACTTTTTCCTAGAAAAAATAGCAATTGGATCAGCTAAAGAAAAACAAACTAGCTTCTGTTTTAGACTCCTTAGTGTCTCCATATATTCATCTAATTTATTACTAATCAAAAATGAGACTGGTATATTTTTCACATTTTGCTAAGCAAACTGATTTTTCACATTTTGCTCAGCAAACTGATTTTTCATGTGTATGCACATGGCAAATCAGGAAGGTGTTTACTAGATTTCAGGAAGAAACATTTACCTAGTCAGCAAAAACCAAGATGTCAACAATGCTCTCTTGTCTAATGGAATGAAAAAGATCAGGTTTGTTCAATTTATTAGTGCAGAGCTAACATATATGAAATAAAATACAGTATCATTGAGATTCTACTCCAAGAACTTTAATGTTTTCTCAAAATCATTCCATAGCTTCATCCAAATGTCCAACTGAACTTGACTAGCTAAGTAGAAACAGCAACTGCCAATATATATTTCATCCACACAAGAAATCTTTTTCTCTTAGTTCCTTTCTCCTAAAGTCATGAGGACAATGTAATTAGGACCTTATTACATCGGACAATATCTGGCTTACAAGATATTTGAAACATTTATTGACCTCATGAGACATGCCAGAATGATGGGAGTGGCCAGTGTGATATGTCAATCCCACACCAGAAGGCTTTCACAGAAGGTTTTGTGATCCAGATCCCTCATTATATAATGATGTATAACTCTCATCCCCATCTTATCACTATAACAACCATATCCTGATGCTTTGTCTAATATCTAGTATCAACCAGGCTGACATACATAGTTTTACTTAGAAATTATAAGGAAGGTGAAAAATCCAAACTGTGACTCTGACTAAGAGTCTATACAAAGTTTTAAAATGAAAGATTAGAAGGTGACACTATTTTCTGTAATGACATAATTCTGAGATGTTGCTTGCATATATTTCTTCATAAACTACTCTTTGTCTCATTTGTGTTTCTCTGATCCATACATACCACCATACCACCCAACACGCCTACAGTAATACTTTTAATAATACCTTTCAATAAGACTACCAACGTTAAAATGAAAATTTCAATTGTCAAAAGGTTCCTACTCAGGAGGAATCTTTTAGTTTTCTCCTAGACTATGTCCTTGTATTACTGAGACATAGACTACTTGATAAATTGATACCACACACTGGGAATTGAAACCATTGTCATTACATCAGTTTTTAATTTTTATTTGAAGATATCAGTGTTTTGCTCTAATCAAATGAAAATATCCCAATAAAAACTTTTTACACAGTAAAGAGAAAATTCACTTGTGGAATTCACACTTGAGGCTTTCCTCTTCCTGCTTTTCAAAACCTGCTGAAACTAACATATACTTATTTTAATAATTACTTCAAGCCCAACTAGAGTGTAGACTTCTTGGAGTCAAGAACAATATCTCAAAGTATATATTCTCCATAATATCAAGCACAGTGTTGAATACACAATGGAATCAGAGTAGATATTCACTAAATAAAAGGGGGAAATGGTTATTTCACTTTTAGGTCTGTTTAAGAATTGGCCTGGTATTGCTCAAAATTAGGGGAAAATATATCGTGACCTCTAAATAAGGACTTAGAAGAATTTGAACATAATTTCCATGTCTTCCTGATAAACCAACCATTCTCTCTTCACTTTGTAATTTAGAAATTCACAGCAATAGGAAAATATATCGTGACCTCTAAATAAGGACTTAAAAGAATTTGAACATAATTTCCGTGTCTTCCTGATAAACCAACCATTCTCTCTTCACTTTGTAATTTAGAAATTCACAGCAATAGTTTGATTTGAAATACCATCCTAAATGACAGCCCCATCATTCAAACTCCGAGTGCAGATGGCTGACATTCTAATCAGGCTGGGAGAAAGAGCCCTGC
>NW_007728302.1:183313-219840 GCF_000696425.1 Galeopterus variegatus | reverse complement strand
GAAAGGGGATTTTCAGCAAAGGCATACCTCGTTTTCTTCCTTAAAGAAATGGCATAGCTGGCCTGGTCACAAGTAGCTCACAGAGGCGCTCGATACCTGGTCAATACTCACATGTGATTGGATTGATTAAGCAAGTGAAAAAAATTTTTAAAAAAAGAACTAAAAGACAAAGAAAAGGCAAAGGAAAGAGATAGGGGGGGGAAAGGTAAGAAGAAGGTAGAATTACACCCTTTAACCCAGGCACAAGAAACAATTTAAAATGTATAAACTACAAACCAGTGGAGCAGTGTCACCAACATCAGAAAACGTTAGCAAATGTAGATTGAGTCAAATATAATTTAAAAGACTGAACTGGAAAAATGTGATTCTGACGATGCCTGAGAACCATTTCCAAACTAAAGTAACTTGTCCACCTTTATAGAGCCACATGTGAGGTAAGGTAGCTGCACATCTGAGTACCAGAACATGTTATCCCTTTCCACAGATGTGCAAGTACTTTAATCTCTGGTATACCAGACCTAAATCTCAGATCTGAGAAAGGAAGGGGAAAATAGTCATTTTATCCTATTTTTATTTTACCTATTTTTTTCCAGTTAAAAACTGTCGTTTGTGAGCCCATATACTCATTATGCCAATCACATAAACATGGATCTAGAGAAGAAAAATAGATCGTCCAAAAGTGAGCTGTAAAATGTACACTCAAAACAGAGTGGTTTGGGAAGAATGAAAGAAAAAATAACATTTACAATTTCTAGAAACCCAGGTTACCATGACCATACATTCTCAATTACCACTCTGCCCTTAAGCAATGAAGTTAATATACAAGTTGATTATATTTTTGGTCACTGGAACCTAAATTGAGTCTTATTATCTCAGAACATTGAGATGCTTGTGTCTCAGGCAACAGCTGCAACTCATAGATGATTTTCAAATGAACTAAATACAGAGAGTTGGGGAAAATGAATTATGAACACATGCAAATACAGACAGACAATTCAGCTCACCAGGTTTTAGACGATGCTTGATTTTTCTAAAATGTTTTCTTTAATTGTATCTCATTTATTTAATGAATTAAGTCTAATTTTCTGAGGAACTTGTCATTATACCAGTTCATGTTATATAAATTCATAATGAACATGAGAAAATATTGTTTTGTCACCATATTAATTAGAACAAAGCTCTTGTTAAAGTAGTATAACTTACCCATTTTATAGGAATGAACCTGTTATTGTTGCTACTGTTTTAGGCTAACCAATTTTCTTCTAGACACTCATGTAAGCACATTCATATAGAAATGACAATTCATGTAGAGATACTGGGAAAGGGAACCTCAGAGTATGTACAATACAGTAAATACAAGAGAATCTACAGATACAGCTTCTTGACTATAACAAATGTAAGATATGGAAGATCATTACTGATGTGTTCCCTTAGATCATTACCAATCTGATGTTTTTCAAGGTCTTTAGCTATAGGATTTTTCTTTTATTCTCAGCTTATTAGTTTAACCAAAGTTTTTGATAACTATGAGCCATGCAGTGGAGTTCTAGAGTCTAGTGCTGCCAAGAGATATAAGACAAACATTGCCATCAGTCAGGAATTTATAGTCTAGTCAAAGAAGATAGACAAGTAAAGGAGGAAGTGTTATGTTTGTAATGACAGACATCTGAATACAGCATGGGGACAAAAGGAGAATGCTTGGATGGAGATCTATCTAGACATAATTTAGATATAGATATAGATATAGGTATGGGTATAGATCAAAGCAGGTCAAAATGGCTTTGGAAAGCAGTTTATTCTTCAGCTGATTCTTGAAAAAAAAAAAAGAAGGTATTTCTTATGTAAACATATGGAAAGAATAAGGAGTCCATACCAGAATGAGCACTATTACAAAAAATAAATGAAATATGGACAAATTTGGAGATTTCAAGTAGTGATGTTTGCCTTCAGAATAGTATGCAAGACGAGACCATAATGACCTTATAGGCCATTCTAAATAGTTGGGAGCCTTAGAGTGTTCTGAAAGGGGGAATAATATATTACATTACTTATTTTTAAAAAGCTTTCTCTGGTGGCACTGGAAAATTTGGATTAAAGAGGTGTAAGACTGCAGATAGGGAGACCAGCAATACAACACTGAAATAATCCAGTGAGAAAAGACAAAGCCCTTGAAATAAAGCACTAGTTGTAGGACTATGAAGAGGAGGCAGATAAGAGAAAGTTAGAGAATAGAAATTTAGGATAAAATCCTGTGTTCAGAGCTTGGTAGATTGGATGGAGGCTTATGACATTCACAGAAATAGGGAACAACTAAACAACTATCAGGGTATGAAAGAAAAATTTCTTCAGTTTTTGGCTTCTTGAATTTGAGGTTCCCATAGAATATCCACACAGAACTGTCCCGTAGACAATTGGCTATATGGAAGTAACACCTACTTTTCATGCATTTGGACCTTTTCAATTATTTCTGTGATGGTATATGTCTCTGGGAGGCAAATATAGGCAATGGTTAGGAAGCTCTCTCAAATTTACACTAAACAACAACAAAAAGATAGTTCTGAATGGATCCTGCTGGGAGAGAGGACAATTGTGACGTGCAAAAGGTAATTTATCCTGTCCACCAGAAAGAGAACAGAGATACTGGAAAGAGCTGGATGTGACAGTCAGCTCTAGGTCAAATTGGGTCAAATTCCAGCCCTGGTATTTACCAACTGTGTGAACTTAGGCAATTTATGCAGTTTCAATCACTTTGTCTGTAGAAAACAGTAGTGATGTCAAACAAATGTTTTGTTGGAACATTTTTCATCATACACATAAAGTACCAATTCAGTGCCTTCCACTTTCTAGAAATACTACCTGAATTTAATTATTGTGATTAATTTACTATTTCCGCCCAGTGGTTTGCTTTGAAGAAGGCTGCACACTGGACATGTCCATCTTTTAAATAATGTCGGGAATGCTCATGGTGCTGGGAGGCAAAAGGTTGAGATACGACGGGGTGAGTGATAAAAGCAGGTAGCTGACAGATTTCTCTCCTTGTTCTCACTATTTCCACTTCTGAGCTTTTCACAGAACTCCAATTTCTATGTTTAAGTTAGAAAAAAAAGCAGAAGAATAATTCTTTCCCTGACACAGCCGAAAAGCAGTATGAATCTGCACTGTCATCCTTCATCTTTCTCCCTTAAGTAAATGAAAACGTTATTGTAGAGGATCATGTGGTATTTTTAAATACCTTTCTAATTAGGGAATTTTATCATTTCTTCTTTCACATACAAGGTGGGAACCACTTCTACCAGGACCATACACAGAGCTAGCCCAACATCTCTTACCCAAAATGTAAGAGAGGGATTGTTTGGAGGTGAGGGGAAGAAAGAGTCTCATAAGCCCATCATCTACGTGCCAGAGTGTGCCATTGAGACCTCCTCATGAAAGCACAAACTTTGGCTTTTACAGCTCTCCTGCTTCTCAGTCTTTGTATTCTCTTCTTTAGTTGACCTATTCTTCTTGGAAAATGAATGTAGAAAAGGGAAGGATATTTACCCACCTTTTATGCTCGACCAAAAAAAAAAAAAAAAAGAGTGTAGCTTATGGGATCCAGGGTGCGGTTCAAACATGTCACTTGGATAATTTTCTATCAGTTTTTAAAGCCTTAGTTCTAACAAGTCCGTGTTCCTGCTCTCATCACTTCTATTTAATATAGTACTGGAGGTACTAGCCAGAGCAATCAGGCAAGAGAAAGAAATAAAAGGCATCCAGGGTAGAAAAAAGTCAAACTAACAAGTCTATGTTGCATTAGACCACATCACTAACGTATCTAGCCCTTTGAATTTCTTTGTAACAAAATAATTGTAAATAAATTTGTCTAGGGTGAAATATGTGAATCATTTTAACACCAAAATACTGAAAAATGAGTCTAGATATCCCCACTTATTATAATCATAATCCAATGATAAACCATAAATCCAGTTTTTGGCTTTCTTGGGAGGGTTATTTTACAGCTCTGTTTTTATGTTCTAGAATACACTCCCTGGGGTTCTTGGAAACTAGCTCAGACCTCTTGACTGCCACCTGCAAGAACTCTGGTAGGAAACACTTCTGAAGTTTAGACCTTTTCTATATGGATGTCTGTTGTCCACTTGTAAGAAACACCAGTTCTGAAGATACCAAAAGAGGTTCCAGAGAAAGCATATGGACATCAGGACATTATGCTGCCTTTTGATCCTGAACAAGTCATCTGTGAGTGTCCCTTGAGAGATGAGATTGGTCAAGGGCTTCATTTTCAAAGAGAATTGATCGAGCATTAAAGCCAAAAGAGTCTGGGACCAACTAGACAACCCAATCAGCTTATCTTTGCATGAACTATGACAGACACCAAATGTAACTCCAAAAAATATCAAAGCAATTGCCTGTGGATTCTGCCAATAGAGGAAAATGCTGCCAGTGAAAAAGAGCATTCCTGGCTTACCAGCTGGATCCTCAAACTGCTTTTTAAACATGAGCAAAAAATAGGAATACAAAGAAGCGATGGTCAGCAGTAGTCTGAGAAGCATAAAATGAGAATATTCAATAAAAGAGTTTTTGTTAGTTATATTATAAACTTATCCAACAGAAATGCCTCTGTATTAGTTAGCACATCCTACTCTATTTAATTTTTCTCCAATATGCTTTCCTTAAGAGTCAAGGGAAGACAGTGATTAGTGAAAAGGAGTATGTGCTAGAGGCTTAGAGACATTAACTTCTTCACTTTCTGTGCTTACCTCAAGAAGAAACACCAATCTCTTCAAAAAAGGAAAACCTTGGAACTAAAATAGTTGAAAAGATCAAAGCCACTGATAACCACAGTCACAGGAAGGACCTTAGAGGTCCTCTGATGGCGTTCCTCATTCCAGGCAGGGCCCAGTCTCTTCTTGCACACTTGTAGAAGTGGGAACTCCCCTTCTTATAAGGGTGCCCATATCATTACTGCACAGCCCTCAGTGTTTCATGTGTTCATCCTAACTCTGCTACCGCATGTGGCAAAGACCAAGCCCACTGTTTCTTTGATATTGTGCCCCTTCCTTCAACTATGACCTCCCAATTTTCCTTTTTTTTTTTTTTCCAGGACAAACCTTCAGTTTATGCAGTCATACCCTGAATAACTTTTGACTCTTTATCATCCTGTTTAATCCCTTTCCATATGTGAAGATGTAGTGAGGGCTCAAGTTTCGCNATTACATTACTTATTTTTAAAAAGCTTTCTCTGGTGGCACTGGAAAATTTGGATTAAAGAGATGTAAGACTGCAGATAGGGAGACCAGCAATACAACACTGAAATAATCCAGTGAGAAAAGCCATAGCCCTTGAAATAAAGCACTAGTTGTAGGAATATGAAGAGGAGGCAGATATGAGAAAGTTAGAGAATAGAAATTTAGGATAAAATCCTGTGTTCAGAGCTTGGTAGATTGGATGGAGGCTTATGACATTCACAGAAATAGGGAACAACGAAACAACTATCAGGATATGAAAGAAAATTTCATCAGTTTTTGGCTTCTTGAATTTGAGGTTCCCATAGAATATCCACACAGAAATGTCCCATCTTGAATTTGAGGTTCCCATAGAATATCCACACAGAACTGTCCCGTAGACAATTGGCTATATGGAAGTAACACCTACTTTTCATGCATTTGGACCTTTTCAATTATTTCTGTGATGGTATATGTCTCTGGGAGGCAAATATAGGCAATGGTTAGGAAGCTCTCTCAAATTTACACTAAACAACAACAAAAAGATAGTTCTGAATGGATCCTGCTGGGAGAGAGAACAATTGTGATGTGCAAAAGGTAATTTATCCTGTCCACCAGAAAGAGAACAGAGATACTGGAAAGAGCTGGATGTGTCTCAAATTTACACTAAACAACAACAAAAAGATAGTTCTGAATGGATCCTGCTGGGAGAGAGGACAATTGTGACGTGCAAAAGGTAATTTATCCTGTCCACCAGAAAGAGAACAGAGATACTGGAAAGAGCTGGATGTGACAGTCAGCTCTAGGTCAAATTGGGTCAAATTCCAGCCCTGGTATTTACCAACTGTGTGAACTTAGGCAATTTATGCAGTTTCAATCACTTTGTCTGTAGAAAACAGTAGTGATGTCAAACAAATGTTTTGTTGGAACATTTTTCATCATACACATAAAGTACCAATTCAGTGCCTTCCACTTTCTAGAAATACTACCTGAATTTAATTATTGTGATTAATTTACTATTTCCGCCCAGTGGTTTGCTTTGAAGAAGGCTGCACACTGGACATGTCCATCTTTTAAATAATGTCGGGAATGCTCATGGTGCTGGGAGGCAAAAGGTTGAGATACGACGGGGTGAGTGATAAAAGCAGGTAGCTGACAGATTTCTCTCCTTGTTCTCACTATTTCCACTTCTGAGCTTTTCACAGAACTCCAATTTCTATGTTTAAGTTAGAAAAAAAAGCAGAAGAATAATTCTTTCCCTGACACAGCCGAAAAGCAGTATGAATCTGCACTGTCATCCTTCATCTTTCTCCCTTAAGTAAATGAAAACGTTATTGTAGAGGATCATGTGGTATTTTTAAATACCTTTCTAATTAGGGAATTTTATCATTTCTTCTTTCACATACAAGGTGGGAACCACTTCTACCAGGACCATACACAGAGCTAGCCCAACATCTCTTACCCAAAATGTAAGAGAGGGATTGTTTGGAGGTGAGGGGAAGAAAGAGTCTCATAAGCCCATCATCTACGTGCCAGAGTGTGCCATTGAGACCTCCTCATGAAAGCACAAACTTTGGCTTTTACAGCTCTCCTGCTTCTCAGTCTTTGTATTCTCTTCTTTAGTTGACCTATTCTTCTTGGAAAATGAATGTAGAAAAGGGAAGGATATTTACCCACCTTTTATGCTCGACCAAAAAAAAAAAAAAAAAGAGTGTAGCTTATGGGATCCAGGGTGCGGTTCAAACATGTCACTTGGATAATTTTCTATCAGTTTTTAAAGCCTTAGTTCTAACAAGTCCGTGTTCCTGCTCTCATCACTTCTATTTAATATAGTACTGGAGGTACTAGCCAGAGCAATCAGGCAAGAGAAAGAAATAAAAGGCATCCAGGGTAGAAAAAAGTCAAACTAACAAGTCTATGTTGCATTAGACCACATCACTAACGTATCTAGCCCTTTGAATTTCTTTGTAACAAAATAATTGTAAATAAATTTGTCTAGGGTGAAATATGTGAATCATTTTAACACCAAAATACTGAAAAATGAGTCTAGATATCCCCACTTATTATAATCATAATCCAATGATAAACCATAAATCCAGTTTTTGGCTTTCTTGGGAGGGTTATTTTACAGCTCTGTTTTTATGTTCTAGAATACACTCCCTGGGGTTCTTGGAAACTAGCTCAGACCTCTTGACTGCCACCTGCAAGAACTCTGGTAGGAAACACTTCTGAAGTTTAGACCTTTTCTATATGGATGTCTGTTGTCCACTTGTAAGAAACACCAGTTCTGAAGATACCAAAAGAGGTTCCAGAGAAAGCATATGGACATCAGGACATTATGCTGCCTTTTGATCCTGAACAAGTCATCTGTGAGTGTCCCTTGAGAGATGAGATTGGTCAAGGGCTTCATTTTCAAAGAGAATTGATCGAGCATTAAAGCCAAAAGAGTCTGGGACCAACTAGACAACCCAATCAGCTTATCTTTGCATGAACTATGACAGACACCAAATGTAACTCCAAAAAATATCAAAGCAATTGCCTGTGGATTCTGCCAATAGAGGAAAATGCTGCCAGTGAAAAAGAGCATTCCTGGCTTACCAGCTGGATCCTCAAACTGCTTTTTAAACATGAGCAAAAAATAGGAATACAAAGAAGCGATGGTCAGCAGTAGTCTGAGAAGCATAAAATGAGAATATTCAATAAAAGAGTTTTTGTTAGTTATATTATAAACTTATCCAACAGAAATGCCTCTGTATTAGTTAGCACATCCTACTCTATTTAATTTTTCTCCAATATGCTTTCCTTAAGAGTCAAGGGAAGACAGTGATTAGTGAAAAGGAGTATGTGCTAGAGGCTTAGAGACATTAACTTCTTCACTTTCTGTGCTTACCTCAAGAAGAAACACCAATCTCTTCAAAAAAGGAAAACCTTGGAACTAAAATAGTTGAAAAGATCAAAGCCACTGATAACCACAGTCACAGGAAGGACCTTAGAGGTCCTCTGATGGCGTTCCTCATTCCAGGCAGGGCCCAGTCTCTTCTTGCACACTTGTAGAAGTGGGAACTCCCCTTCTTATAAGGGTGCCCATATCATTACTGCACAGCCCTCAGTGTTTCATGTGTTCATCCTAACTCTGCTACCGCATGTGGCAAAGACCAAGCCCACTGTTTCTTTGATATTGTGCCCCTTCCTTCAACTATGACCTCCCAATTTTCCTTTTTTTTTTTTTTCCAGGACAAACCTTCAGTTTATGCAGTCATACCCTGAATAACTTTTGACTCTTTATCATCCTGTTTAATCCCTTTCCATATGTGAAGATGTAGTGAGGGCTCAAGTTTCGCTCGGATGACTAAATATAATAAGTATGCAAGTATTATACACACACACACACACACACACACACATACACACAATACATATGGTGGGAAAGTTCAGGTACAGTGTGTTAAAGTTGACTATGCCTGTTAGGTTGACTGCATCTTGAGGTGCTTTATTATGTTGACTAGCATGTCCTGTGCCCTATACCCACTAGGATATATCAATATGCTATGCAACCTTCAGAGTGTTCGTTGCACCTCTCCTGACAAATTGATGATTTCTCCCCATCCCCACCCCACAACACCCTAAATTTGCCACAAGCTCACCCCATGCTTATCTCAAAATCGCCTCCAGCACACCTGAGCTCATTCCACCCTCATTCTCACCTCATTCTAATGCCAACCCAATCTTGTGCCAATCTTATCCTAAGAACTGCATCAGAAAGTCTTCTCCAAATACTTTTGATCCCTTTTAGTAAACCCTACAATATCCTTAAGGTTAAGCAAACAATATATCTTTTTTACCAATACATGTATAAATTTGATTTTTTGTTATTTGCCTGTGTGTGTATTTGTATAAGCATAATTAGAAAAAAGCCTTGGGTATGTAATTATTGATACTTCGTGTGCATGTGTGTGTGTGTGAGTGCGACTGGATGGTACAAGCATCCAAACCTTCAACCTTGGTGTTATAACACCATGCCCTAACCAACTGAGCTAATGATTTTTTGTTTGTAGTCCATCTGAAATGGTCCAATACACAGTCATAAAGGATAATATCTAGAAGTGAACTCGATACTCCAGATGTAGTAGGATCAGCAGAGAGAGCAAACAAAATATTACTACCTTTGATCAAGACAGTATTTTTATGGTATAATCCAAATTTGTATTAGCTTTCTGAGCAGTGGTGTGACATAGCCATGTTAAATCAACTTAAATAATGAAGCTATTTTCACAATAACATGTTAAGACATTCAGTCAGTGAGTGTATGATGAATGATATTGAACGATGGTAACATAAATACTTCAGGATAATGTTATAGACCATACCTAAATTTACATAAGAATAGAAAGGCCAATTCGACCATGTTCATAATTTCAAGGTTAATCAATTCAGTCTGCTGTTTCCCAACACACCTCTCACTTAGCCACTGATCATTACTTCATTTCTGAGTTTAAGGTTTTGATTCCCATTGTATTGCTTGAGAAGAACAGCACATTAAGCTGTCAGCCATAACTAGGAAAAGAAGGTTTGACAGAGAATGAGAACGAAACATAAGGAAGAACACTAAACATCCATAGTAAAATGAACAAAAAGGCTACTGAACAAGGAGGCTGAGCATGCTAAGGAAAGCTTCACTAGATCCACAGTGTTCATTAATGTTCATTCTGTCGATGACAGTAGTAAAACCTCCATCCAACCCTCCTAGAGCTTCCCAGATAGATGCAGATAGATGATAATTTCCAAATTCTTGAAAGACAACATACCTTTCCGGTGGCAAAAGCTTCAGAGTCTAATGACAGGAGAGGAAATATGCCCACCTCTATTGTAGGTTTCCTCAGTACTATTGGGGTGGAACTATTTGGATAATATAAACTATCATTAATTTTCAAGGATCTTGATTCATTCAGATTAGTTTTCCTTTTTACTAGCTTCTGATGTAAGAAAGGCTTAAGAATGGGGGAGCAAGGTGGCAGGATTCAAGAATTTATACTCAAGATCTAAGTTTCTAATCAAGCCAAGATTAAAAGTCAGAAGCATTCAGTGCTACTGGCTATGGATTTACACTCCAAACTTATCAGGCAACAGAAACCTAAGGTATCAGGTTGGATTGATTTTATTGTGGGGAGACTTTGAAATGATAGCTCAACAGCCTAGTCTAGCTCTCATTGAATAGACTTATTTTGATTGTCACATTGCAAATCCCTGATAACTATCATATAACTCATTTCATCAATAAACTCCTTTAGATTAATACCTGGTTTCAGGAATTAAATCTTGCAAACAACAATAATAAACAGAGGAGGGGCACTGCCTCACCATTGTAAGAAAAATGCAGAGAAACAACTCCTGTCTCATACAGGTTCCTTGTTTTCATTGAGATATTAATACATGTATATGCACAACATCCAACAGGGGTAGGGGTCATTGTATGTGGAGAAGATAGAAAATGGAAAGGTCAATCTTCTCTATTTCCTATTTCTGAAAGCACTGCTCAGACTACTGTGAAAACTTACTTCCCATTTACTTCCAGATACTCAGAAGTGAGCTGTGTGTCTATGTCAAGCCTGATGTGATATGACATGATGAGAGAGTCTGACCCCATGGTGTGACATGATGCCATAACCATCATCAGAGATGCACTTAATGATACACACATGCCATCTGCATTCCATGATCCAGCCAGCAAAAGAGCAGAGTCAAATGTCCCTGAGCTTTGCAATCTCCGTGGTAAATAAATGAGGGGGGAGAGGGTGGTATAAGACCGAATTACTCAAAGCTTAACACACAGAAAATCACCATCACCAAGAAGCAACAAGGCAAGTTAACTGGAAAGAAATTGACTTTACCTGAAGCTCCGCAGAATGGCTACAGAGAATAACAGTAACTTATGACACTGCAAATCTGTGCCCTCCTGCTATTCTTTAACTATAGAGCATTTGTAAGCAAAAGCATGTTTATGCGTAGAGAGAATATTTGCAGAGTCCTTGAGTGCTACACTTTGGGAATTTTTAGCCTTTGGGTTCCTAGAAAATTTAGAGTGCCTTAAATAACACATTTCAAGAGTTTTCATTTCAGATCCCTTTGCAGATTGGTTTCAGTAAATGGCCAAGTCTTGGTTACTATAGTTTATCTCATGATACACAATGATGAAGGCAAGCCCTGTATTCATTGGATAGTGTACCTTAGTGGCGCAGACTTCTCCCCCTAGGCCAAGACATTTTAATGGGAAACAGAACTATAGTTCTTAGTTCTGCTCACTGAATAAAGCTGAATAATGAGGAGTTCTATGTGTTGAGAGCTACTGAGTTGGTGCAATTTTCCCAGCGTGATCTATCTCCAAGAACTTTAGAAAAGATCAGTCAAAAGTATCACAGATAGAGGTGACGATTTTTTTTTTTTTCTTTTTCTCTGCCAAGTCTTCTTCAAAGTGCTGGAAAGACTGATCCACAAATCTCAGTTTTAAAAACAGCACTTTGCTTCTCCCATTGAAATTTACCATTTGCATAACATTATTATAGCTGTTTATTCTCCTGTCTTTTGAGGTTTCTAGACTGTCTTATTTGTACTTGATTTTGATGCTTCTTTCTGCCCAAGAGTTTGAAAGTGCATTTCTCTCCCTTGGGCTGTTTTCTCATGGGATTTTGGAAATTGGTCAGCTTTATTGGTCCGTTTACAGGCTGAGGTTTTTACCTTTAAGATTTTTAGATACAAACAATAGGACTATTGATGGTAACTTCCCATCATGTCAGGCAAGCTGGTGAAATCTTCACTTGGGTCTTTATTTTACATAAGTACAAGTACTTTCCGTGATCTACTTAGAGTGTCCTCAACTTTATAAAATTTGGAAGTCAATCTGTGGCATCCAAAAGCATAACATTCTAGCACCATGAATCTGGGAATCAAACATTTCATACTGTTTTCTGATTTAAAAGTCCTGCTCCATCTTGCTGTGGTGTATCTCAGGGGTGTGACAGTTAACAGTAGTTACCGAAGGCACAACTTATTATACCCCAAATGCAGTTGGCAGATTCTTCCACACGAATTAACATCAAAGAAACTTCTTTGTTTTTATTTGAAGGTCAGATACATTCTTGTAATAAAGAGAGAAAAATAAATAGACTCAATTGATTTCTTCATATTAATTATGTGTGACTATTTCTTTTGGAAAAGTACTTAAGCTTGCTTCATTGATCAAGGCTCAAAAAAAAATTACACAATGTAGTCTTTTCCATGTGGTGCCTCCAATAATGAAATACAAAAACCCCCTGAAGATAAACAATCAAGTTTTTCAAATACTTTGAAATAAAAATAAAAATTATTTCTCTCTTCCTCTTACATCACAAATTTTGAGGTAGACCCTTTATCCACAGAAATCAAACACAGTCTGAACAGCACAGTCGGTAAATGGTCCCAAAATAGGAAAGCAAATGAAAGATGACAACAAATGTAAAATTAGAGGTATCCTGTTGAATCATGAAAGCTTTCCTTTTAGTTTAAGAATTACCGGCATCCCAAAATACTACAGTGCCAAGCCACTGCAATCTACCTTGATCATCCTCTTCACACAAATTGTATTTTTATTTTAGAAGTTATGTATGCACAGCAAGCCCGTGGAAAACTCAGCAATGCTCATGAGTTTAAAAGGAGAATGACAAGCTTCCATTTTCTCTTCAGTGGTTACATCGGAAATAAATTGTATTGAATGATTCACTGGACTTTTGATTTCAGTTGGTGGGTTGGCCCTTGACCAAAGCGGTGAAGTATATTTTCCATTAACTACTACACTACTTTGTAGGAAACAAACTTGAAATTCAGTTCTAAAAAAAGTCATGCTTATATTTCACCAGCTAACAAGGGTAAGACAACACCATAGGTCCCTTCGGTTTCCAGATGCCTATAAAAAATTTTTTTCTAGGAAAAAGTTAACTGTGATAATATATTACCCATAAATGGGACTAAAGGATTGGGTAAAAGGAGTAATAATCTATTGTGCATTTAACATGTCCTGAACACTGTGCTAGGCACTTAATACATAATTACCCACCTCTTCTCTCCATGATATGAAGTAATAAGCATAATATGTACTGTATAGATATAAACATTAATGTTCTTAGACAAAAGCAATTTATTCAGATAGCAAGTAGCAGAGCTGGTTGGGATTTGTCTGAAAATCCATTTCTTTAGATTAAAACTCTTTTCCTCTAAAGATTAAAACATTAAACGCTACTCAGGTGGGCATCATGAGACATGAGTGTGAATCCATGCTTTATTGATAGGTGAGAGACATTGGGCAATTGTTCCCGACCTTCCATTCCTCATCCATAAAGTGGAAAACATAAATATACATACCTCATAGAAGTGAGGTTCAAATGATTTCATATAAATAACAATCCTTGACAAATAACCAAGAACATGCTAGTGTATTCAGCTATTATTTTTTATGGGCTGTCATTTTGTCATTTATAAATTAAAACATCCAAGAGTGTTTCAACTATAATTATATGATATTCTCCCTTGAAATTTATCAATTTCTGTATTTCTTTTCTTCTTTGAATAGCTCACAGCCCCCATGACTAACCCAGGAGTGACCCAGAAAAGAGACTGGCTTTTTAATGAGTCATTAACACCAGGTCAAGTTCAGCAAAAAGAAATGCCATGGAGCAAATCAAGGTCATTGTTCCAGCATCAAACACCTGCACACAGAAATGGCTGTGGCACTCATTATTGTCTTTATTAATTATTGCAACAAGTATTATTTAGTTCCCACTATGTGTTAGCATTATTCGTAGGGTAGTAAAATAGCTATATCTTCATTTAGTTTACATTCTAGTAGAAAGCAACCCTCAGTAAAAAAATAAAGAAAGAATATTATTTCAGGTCATGATAAGTTGTATTGCAGGAGCCCCAAATCTGAAATGGCACTCACATAGTGTTTGCCTGTTCCAAAGAACTTACCCAGGCAAATAGGTAGATAGGTTTATTAGACTTGTGGGAGTCACTGACAGCGGCCAATCAGCTAGAAATCCATGCCACCATGGGATACATACAACAGCTACACTGTGAACAGTTCAAAGTGGAGGTGTAAATCCTTTACAAGCTTCTGCACAGACCCTCACCCAACTCAGAGTGCGCAGGAGATCTGGTTGAGTAGATAAGTTAATCTACTCTCTATTTTCCTGGCACCAGATTGTTGTGGCAGGAGCATACTAATTTACGTAGGGTTCCTGCTTCCCCCAGTCTTCCGTTTGTCTTAAAGGGGGTGCGCCTTTCCTTGGGTAACTACGTTGGCCAGGGGTAGTTTCCCAGGGGGGAAAGGGAACTCTGGTATGCACGGGGAAGGGGAATAGGTGAACGTCCAGCATTTACCCTACATAAGTGTTACAAACAAAAGTAATAAAGCATCAGGGTAAAGTAAAAGAAAGACTGGGCCTATATTCAAAAGTTAGAAAAAGCAAACAAGCTCTACCAAAAGAGAGAATATTTGAGCAGAGAACTAGAAAAAGTGAGCTTTAGTGCCACTTGAAAATCTAGGAAAAAAGCATTTGGCACCAAGGAAATAGCAAACACAAAATCCCTGGTGTTTGAATCAGATTGGTGTGCTCAAGGAACAGCAGGAACAGTGAGGCTGGACTGGAAGACATGTGGAGAAGGTGAGAATAAAATGTGGCTATGATAGACCTGGGCTAGTTCATGTGGGGCCTTATAGACCAAGCTTCATGCTTAGGAGTTGGGAATCTTATTTTAACTGTGACCTTCATCTAAAGGAGAGGTTTGAGCCACTCATCTCTGCAGCACATGGAAGGAGAACATGTGGCAGCTGATACTGTCTACTTGCCTGGGCTGCCCCAGCTATGCGCCTTCTCTCCTGTTATTAGCTAAATCTGCTCAGTTCCTCTCTTACTTATCTACTGGGCTTTCTCCAAATTCCCAATTCTCCATGAAAGAAAGTGAGCCAAAATGCCAGGTACCAATCAAGCTTTATTAAAGGAAAAGAATCTGCTGGGCTGCACTCAAAATAGAAAGCAGCAGCCAGCATCAGGGTGGGAGGGCTTATATGGGCTGTAGGGAAGGCTGACGTAATCAGGAAGGGGTTTGGTGCCAGTATGGAAGATAAGGCTGGCTGATGCGATCAGGTGGAAGGTTGCACCCATGTGCAAGTAGAGGAGTTTCTGTTTCTCAGAAACCATGAGGTTTCTCATAAGGAAAAGGCTGGCAGCCATTTTGTGCTCAGTGTGTGTAAAATGGCACCAATCACGTCCAAGATGGCACCAGTCACATCCAAGATCCATCACTCCAAGGAGGCCAGATTTTACCTCTTTCTCATATGACTCCATGATCAGAGTTCAGGTTGAAAGGGTAGAGACAGCATAGAAAAAAATAGCCTGTAGATCCAAAAATAACCATTGTAGCTCTGTATATAGATAATGCCCTCAAAGCTGACCAAAGGGAACAATCGAAAGATATTAACTGAGTATCTACTATGTGCCTTCGCCTGTTTTCTGAGCCATAGGAAACTTAACCACCCAGGAATTAAAATTTACTTGGAGGGCCGGCCCGGTGGCACACTCGGTAGAGTGCGGCGCTTGGGAGCATGGCGGCGCTCCCACCGAGGGTTCGGATCCCATATAGAGACTGGTTGACTCACTGGTTGAGTGCGGTGCGGGCGCGACACCGAGGGTTGCGATCCCGTTACCAGTCATGAAAAAAGACAAAAAGGAAGAAAAAAAAATTTACTTGGAGCCAAACAGTATGTATAGTACAATTGCAAGCAAAATAAAATCTCATAATCACATGATTATATCTGTATCTGAAAAAGCTAATATGAGTAATTGGAATTTTAATTGTAGGAAAAGCTAATATGACTTCCTATCTGACAGTACCTCAAAATATGACTGGCATACAATATCCTCAATGATTTTTTAATTATAAGTGAGTTAATTAGTTAATTCATTAATAGAACCAAATTAGTTGGGATTGACATTATGTAAGAGGGGACTTCAGGAAAAAATTAAATTTATGCAGCAAATTATTTTGTACAAAAAAAAGAAGTGTACAAAATAGGGCAACTATTGGAATAATAATGAGGCCCAGAAAAGGGCATCATACTACTTAATTAAAGAAACAATACACAAGAACCATTCTTACCCTTTCTATTCATATACCACCTTATCAACATATAAAGTTTTATCTTTTCTACACTGTTCACCTCCTCTCATGAGATAGCTTTTCCATGAGAGGAAACAGAGCCCCTCTGGAATTTCCATAAGCAGAAAAACAAACAGCAGCATGCACTGGCCTCCCTCCACCCCCTGGGCCTTGCTGCCACCAGCCCAGAGAAGCCCGGGTTCTGCTGCTGAGACCTCAGGGAGACATCAGTCTTCCGCAAGTCTCCCTGGAAGCAGGTAAGCATAGTTGGCAATTCCATCTGGTTGACAACTTTGAATATTCAAGAGCATCTGAGATAATAGTAAAAAACTTATCTCCTGGGGAAGTACTGAGTATTACTCACTGCTTTGACCCTTAGTATCTCTTCTATTGCCTGAAAGAGTAAAGCCACTGCTATTTACCAGATTGTCAACTTCCTCTCTAAGCCAATTTTATCTTCACCCTCAATTTTAAACCAAATAACAGAGGAAATGGACCATAAATGGATTGGCTTAAAGGTGAACCTGAGATACAAAATGGTTTAGCTGACAGGAAGAATTCACACACATAATCTCTGCCACATTGCACATTACAATTTTGAAGTAGATCCATTGTCACCTATGCAAATAGCAGTTTCTTTTTGACACTTTCTACCGAAAGGCAGGGTTTACTCCACATTTCTTTCCCCTTGTCCCCATCCTATCTTAGGCATGCTGTCAATATTAATTTGATTTTTAAAAGACTGGCTCCCTTACCTGTCTGCTTTCATTCCTTCAAACAGAGCACATTACCGCCAAGTTTTCTGTTTAAATCTCACCAAATTAGGCTCTTGCGTCCGAAACTCATAGAAATGAACAATGTACCAGTAGTAAAGCAAGCAATGCTTTATTAAAAGAGGGGATAGACTTGTGCATGAGGTGGGTAGGTACAGGAAAGCTAGCCCACCGAGGGGAGCTGTTCAGGGTCTTTTATAGGAAAAGAGGTGAAGGGGTGCAGGCCAGCATCACCATTCTGCACCTCTGGAGGTGGTCCATTCTGTTCTTCCTGGTTATGCCATGGGCACATGCTCAGTTAGGGTTTTGGTCCGTGTGCCTGCTCAGTAGGTCCAAGGTGGTGGTGGTGTTCATTATTGTCACTCCAGGAGGGTGGTACAGCAATCACTTTGAAGCTTTGTGCACATGCAGGAATTCCTAAAGGGGTCTTAAAGTTAATCTGTAACTTAATTTCTACGGTTATGGTAAACAAGCCTTGGGGAGGGGTTTTGCAACTCAGTGAATATCTGTTCCACTCTTATCTCAGTCTATTTTACAGGGTGGGCCATCGGGTAATCGTGTGCTGGGGAGGGGGAGGGTCTCATGACTGATGAGTGGAAAAGTAACAAAGTGTCCTCTGCAGGGAAAATGGAGTCAGTTTAGTTCACAGGTCTACCCTATTCTGTCTCATAAAGAGAGGCCCGAAACAGTATCATTGCCAGGGACCCATTGACCGGCCTCACATTCTACCCCATTCACATGTTTAGAATCAAAATTTAATCCTCACAATATATCTGAACAGCTTAAGGAAATTCATTCGTTTATCATAGGAAAGCAAGAAGCTAAAGAAAATACTTTTCACACATCAGATAAACAATTTCAAATTTCTCTGGATGACAAGATGGTGTAATAAAACCTCACTGTCCCTTCTTTATTTACTAGAACAGACACTTTCTTCAGACATCTTCTCTTCTCTCTATGCTCCACACCCCGTCCCCCAAATTACCATTTGTGAATACACCAAGGAGTTCTGAGAAGACCCAGCTATAATCTCTGAAGGCATTTTAAGGTGTGAGTCTTTGGTGGGGTATTTTTTTTCTTTTTCTTTTATGATTGAAAATTAGGAAAACTGTTGCCTGCACACACAGCAGCCTCTCCAAGCAGTCAGATCATATTCAAGTTTGGTGAGAAAGCCTTCGATTAAGCCAGCTTTCTCTTCACTACTGTGACAGACAAGCTCAGGAAGAAGATGTCTGCCTTGCTGGAATGGCTGTGAACAAGTGCTCTAGGGTTGGAACAGAGCTGGCTTATCTGGACTAGGGTCTCAGATTAGAGAAAGAAAGAATACAGGAAACTGCCCCCAAAGGGGAAAAAAATGTCAAAAAATTCATAATTTTTCATAGCGATCTTTCTAGCACTCAAGTCCCAGCTTGGAAATGCACACACATTCACTTACACATACTTCCACACTCCCCACCCACAAGCCAATCTGATATTAAATGCAATACAAAAGTTGCAAGTTCTCCAAAATGAGATAGGCTTTTAAAAACTAGTTGCGAAAAACCAAACCTATGTTTCCCATGATGCAAAATCACTCTAAGACATACATGTTGGCAGGTGGTGTGGTTACTGTTAAAGAAAAATTACACGGGAGAAGATGAGCAAACAGAAGTTGGTTTTATTCTGACCCTGTCAACAGCTATAGGGGAGAGAACCCACACCAAGTGGGACTGTCGGGCTCTGCTGAAACAAAAGGTGGGACAGGGCAGGGGTGAGCTAGTGATAAAGTACTGGAGGACATTAGTGGGAAAGTTGATCAATAGGATGTGGCCAGTACGTTCAATTATTCCCGAGTTTGCAAAAGTTTTTCTCTGTGACTAGGTTATCTGTGTTTGCTAATTGGCACCCATTGAATTCAGACTCCTACCCTCCCAGAGACTGGGAGATAGGCACGTAATCTCCCAAATATAAAATGAAATGTTTACATTTCAAAGAGATGATTGACAAAGACATTTCCTGGTCATAAATTTGCAAGAGGCCAGGAGAAGATTTACATCTCAAAGGAACAGAGAAAGTGTTTACAATTGCATATTTTCTAAAGTAAATTCTCTAGGAAAAGAGAGATAAGGGACCTAAAGCCAGGAGAAACCCTGTCTAAAGTTTAGTCAAGCTGAGGGGAATGTTAAAGCAGTGTTGGTCATTACCAATTCCGCTGTTCCTAGAAAGTCCCCGATGTGGTCACTTCTTTCAGCAGGACAGAAAACACATTTAGAGGATCCAGTGTAAGCCATACGCTCGCATGCTTTTTCTGTTGTCCTGAGTTATGTCAGCTTCCCACTGCTAGAATACCCCTTACCTCTCCACATTCTTAACAAAATTTTTATCTTTGTTTTCTTCACATTATCTTCTGTTTAGTATTACAACACTTAGCATAATTTATAGACATTTCTCTGGCCCATAAAAAAAAAAATCTGTGACTGTCAGACTACATCGGGCCACACAGTCAAGGTCTGGGAATTTCAGTAGCATCAGAAATAAAATAATCTAATTTTTATGGGGCAAAGATTAAGTATCATGGTTTATAACTTCAAATATAATTAGTTAGGAAGGTGGTACTGAGTTTACTAAACCCAACAACAAAATCATTGACACTAGCAATCAAGCTTTAGATTTAAATTTGTTTTTACTGGGGGAAGGGATGATATTTCAGGTTCCAGGTTTAATCAGTATATATATTGAATTACTGCATGTGTCAGGCACAATGATTCTTTCACACAGAATCAGATACTTACATGATTCTTTTGTTCCCTCTCCCTCATTTCTTTTCTGGTTCCTTTCAGAGTTTTCAAGTCTTTCCCCAATTCAAGTGTTGATGGTTCATATATACCTAGGTGTAAATTTAAGTAAATACATGCTGTCATCAGAGGCACTAATTTCTGAAAGGAATACCCATTATTCAATCAAAAATAGTTTTTAAAAAATTTAAAAAATTGGTCCTCCCAGACCACACCACAAGAGTACCTACCCCCAACTCCCAACTTTAGCTTAAATTAATTTTCTTAGCATAACTTCATAGCCATTTTTAGATGTTTGTTTTCTTTTTATTCCCTAAGGTTACACTGACACCCTACCCCATCAGCAGATGGGCAACTTCCTGAGAGTTTGGGGTGACATACTCAGGGAGAGTATAGAAACAGGTTGATCTTAAAGGTCACTGGAATCAAACCGTGAGCCTGCAGCTCTTTCTGCTTTGCATCATTTTGCCCACCTGAGTGCCAATCTCCGCTGAATCCCAGACCTTGTTGCTAATGCTGAGGGTTGCCTTGCCAAGGCAGCCTGCTGAAGGTGTGGCCACCTGGGAGAAAACTGAAGAAAACTTCTGGGGCTGGGAGTTGGGGAAGGGGAGTGTCGTGGCCCTTCAACTTGATCCATCCTGATATTCCTTTCCAAGAACTTCAGTGAGTTACAAGTCAGAAGGACACATTTTAAGACAATTTTAAAACTTTATTAAGTTATTTTCTGACACTGACTAAAAGTAACCACTAAAAACTTAGTTGTTAGCTTTTGAGAATTCATCTCTGACTCCAAAATAGTTAAATGTATTAAAATGGACAAGACCACCAAGGGAATAGACTCAGAAAAATACATCATGAAGGAGCCATTTTCCCTTAGGTCCTGTTTGAATGAAAAAGGCTTTCACCAAATCATTTAGCAAGTTTTTCTTTCCTCTTACAAAGCCAGCAAAAGGCTCAGGAAAAAAAAAAAAAAAAAATCTGTTAATTGGGTTTTGTTAGGTTTTGAATTCAGTTCAGTGTTTTTGAACACCTACCACGGGAGAGGCATTGTGCTGAGAGATATGAGGAATGACGCACAATCCTTCCTGCCTAAATTCTGACACAATGGATGAAAACAGAATTCTAATAACTACAATTAAAGACAGAAAGGTATTAAAAGGCCTGAAAGTGACAATCAGGTGTCACAGGGCTCAGAAAATTAAGAGACCTTGGAAGTAAGAAAGCTTCATAAAAAATATGGCATTTGAGTTGGTCTTTAAGAAAACCTCTGGTGCCCAATCCACAGGGTGCATGCCTGTAAACCCCCCAGGGATTCAGAAGTGTCCCTAAAGCTGTGTTGAGACTCCACCTGGAACATTTAGTCCAAACGCAATTATCCTGAGCCTGTGGGGACACTCATACAGATTAATTGGTGAAGCGTTCGTGAATTAACCGTCTATCACAAACTGTTATGCCAACAGGATTGTTGTTAAACCAGCAATGACAGTAACAGAACCTGGGTACTGAAGGAACATGCCCCAAGTTTTTTCTTGACCGCGTTTCATTTTTTCAGCTAGTCTTCAATCATTTCCATGAAGAAAACTTCCTTTTTAAAAACTGCATAGAGTACAGTACTTGGAATGCACTGGAAGGTCAGTTCAATAAAGCCATAAAAAACTCATGTACAGTGATCTAGATAATGCAATCAGGGGTCACAAGCCATGGCCTGTGGCCCAAATACATAAACAGAGAAGACCATGTGTGGCCTAAAATGTTCACTATCTGACCCTGGCCCTTGAGAGAAATTATTTGCCAATCCTAGTCTAGACGGTGAACACCTGAGGTTTGATAGCAGAGAGATCTTCAGTGATTTGGTATTTACATATTAGTACTAAGATACTTAAAAACAAGTAGTGCTAAATGCCTTCAAATGTATTTCTACGTAGTCATACTTGAAAATATTCAAAATGTACATATGAAAGGAAACAAGGATGCAGAGAGAAAGAAGGATAAGAATATATGATAAAAGCCAGATCTCCAAACCCAAATTCTTTTATTCTAATTCTAGGTGAGGCATGCTGATGATAGTTTATTTGATTAACTATCATTTACTAACACCATATATATGTGTGTGTGGAGAGAGAGGGAGAGATTCAGCACTGTTTTAAGGGGTATGATGTGGAAAATAGCAGCCCCTTTGAAACTTATAATCTACAGAAGCAAACCCCAGGAAAGCACAGCAAGCATAGGCAACGCCAGAGCACACATGGGAGGGCTAAGGGGACGAACAGAGCAGTTACTGCCAAATTGGCCAAGCAGTGCAGACTCCTGGAAGGGCACCAGTCTTGAGCTGTCTTAAACAAAATTATGTAATATATTAGGAGAAGGAAAGGAGGATTTCCATATTGAGGAAACAAGGACAAGAGGCAGGAAGACAATAAGGAAGAAAAGAAGCCAATGGCCAGTTTCAGAGGTAGCAAGAAAGAAACTGAGATTGTAAAATGTCAGGTGACCCTATATAGAGCAGGTCAAACTGAAAGGTTTTGGAAGCTATTTAAACTGTTTACAGAAATTTTTTTAATTAAAATTTGCTTTATATTTGTTAAATATTACTAATAATAGCTATCAATAATGTGAGGTCAAATAACACCACAGTCATGGGTCAGATCCCTGTACCAGCCCCTGCCAAAAAATAAAAATAAAAAATGTGAGGCCAAGCATGGTGCTCAGGACAGCATCACATAATGCTCATAGTAATCCTGTGAGGTATGAAACATGAAATATTAACAACATCCCTTTTCAGATGAGACCCTGATGCTCAGCAAGGGGAGGTGAAGGCAGGCATCAAGTGCAGATCCCCTTGCCTCTAAAGTGAATGCTCTGGGCTATAATACCTCCCTGCTCAAAAGGGACTTGGAAGCAAATGACAAAACTAAGGCAGAAACAGCAAGCCCTATAAGGAAAAAGTTATTGCCAACAGTGGTTCCTGAGTCTTTTATTCAAGTTCATAGTGCATGCCTGGAAAGGGGGTTTGGGATAAGCATCCATTTTGTGAGTTGAGGCTAGATGCTGACGAGGAAATAGAATTGCAATCCTAACCATATAATACAAGAAAAAAAAATATTAAACCTCTTATCACAAAATTAGACACTTGTAAAGGTCACAGACTTTTGCTTCCCCAAATGGAAAAAGGCAGGAAGCAATACATGTGTAGAATCATGTATTTCAATGTGTCCGTCATCACTCTGTCCCTGCCACATGCGCTCATTTGTATCCTTTGCCTGCATTTTCTGACACATAAGGAAAAGGAACATTTCATCAAGCATACAAAATGCTACTGATCAGTCAAGCCTTTAGACAAATATTTCAGTACCAGAATGTTTAAAGCATGTGTTTTGATGTTTCTAAATTACCATATGCTTTTATTGTAAACAGGGACTGCTTCATTTGTTGAACAGCAATGATACATTATGTTGACTATTTCTGACATTATATTGAGTCTGAAACTTAAGGGGGAAAAATAATCTCTAAAATATTCCAAACTCAACTGCCCTGTTTCAGAGACAGAAGCTGTTTGCATTCTACCACCTACCATTACTATACTGCCTTTCTCAAATGCATTCCAACCACCACTGGCAAAATCAAAGAGATAAATAAAGTAATTTGCTTCCACCTATGAATATTGATTAATAAAGTAAAAAAAAAAATTCCCATGTTGCTGAATGGCTAAGAAAAATATTGTTAGAATCATAAATGCATAATATTCCTAGTTTTCATCTCAGAGTGCAAACCATCTTACTTTAAAAGCTCTAAAGCAACCATCTTACTTTAAAAGCTTGAAAACAATCCTTCACGCAACTGAATCCTGGCTGGTGTTGTGTGGGATGACAAAGCAAAGGCTGTAATGAATGACTCTGACACCCCAGAACTGTATCTGCCTGACAGAGCAATGCATACAAACTCATGCCTGGCTTTTATTGGGCTGCACCAAGTGCAGCATTCTCCAGTGAGCCCAGGAGTCAGAAGCTGTCAATTACAAAGAACTGGTTGGCAGACTGAATGAATATTTGTGTGCAATTATCACAGCATCCACCAGCAGCAAAGACTCTGGAATGGTGCACACAAATGTTAGTGTCCTTACCCTGCATAAAACACCCATTTTTACACTGCATGGTATCAATGCCTAATAGAGGTGATGAGGCAGGATGCAGGCAATTTATTTTGCCAGCCCCATGTGACCCAAGATGCTACTCATCCCTGAGCAACAACTGCTTTTGCCAAAAGCATTATTTTAAAAAATTTAAGAGAGTCTCAGCTTTCCTTTGGCTATCCTAGAGCCCCTTTCTCCTCTAGCTTTATAGTCCAAAAGGAGACTAGTCAGAACATGCTTCTAAATAGTTACAAACTCTGGAGCCATAGGCTTTTGTAGAGGTCTTTTCCTCATCTACAAAAATGAAGGAGTTGATAGATATTCTAGCTCAGATGTTTTATAATATTGTCACACCCGTATTTCCTTTCACTGAAGCCTTCAGAGGGGTGGTTCCCAGACTTGACCACTCTGTGAATGCATTATGAGTAGAACCAGGAATCCACTTGTTCTGTATTACCTCTGTAGGCTGTTGAAAGAAGAAAGTAATAAGAGCATTACTATCTTCCCTGCAGAGTGGTGAGTTCCTTTTCTGAGCTATGATTCTTCTAACTAACACAGTATATTTTCTTCTTTTGGTGAAGTCAAGCACTCCTTTGAAAATCTAAAAAAGAGCTAGATCCTCTTGCCAGGAAAAGAAAAAAATTGTAACAAACATCGTAATGCATATCTTTGTATGAAAATACACACACACACACACACACACGCCAATTTTATTGGGCATATGATCTATGTAGTTGCAAGGGTCCCTTACTTAGAAGGTTCCCATGTTTATTTTAATACTCTGCTATTACCATCTTGAAATTTTTAATGATTTTATTTTTGAACTCGTGTTCAGTAAGAGAAGACCAATGGGATAATAGAGCATGAGGAGAAAACGTGAAAACTCATGTCCCTAGTCCTTGCCACTCTACAGCATTCATAAAGTCTCAGAATCATAGAATTCTGATGGGACCCACAATGTGTGGGAGTTCAGCGAGTCTCAAAGCAAGGACAAGGTAATCGTGTTACAGCTATTACTGAGTAAGCAGGGGTGCCAACAGCCCCAAGAGGCCATGCTTTCAATTCAAACCAGAATTTTCTTCCAATGCAGAAAGAAGACAATGATGTTCTAAAAAAACATCATATCCTCTCTTGTTTCTGTTACTCCCCTGTATTAGCCGACCACCTCTGCTGAAAATGACAACATGGAAGGTAAAGAAAAGATAGGGCAACCCACAGTTCCTTTTCTTTTAAGTTCTTCCTTTCACATCAGAAAGCCATGGATAGCGAGAGTTCATAAAATATGTGTGTACCAAGAAGGGAAATAAAAACAGTTGAGTTAGTTTTGTGCAGTGTTTCCATGGTTCTAGTAAGAACAAAAATACATATGCACAGATCATGAAATAGGAATTACGCAATTTTGGTGATTTCACCTTCAGGTTAAATGCACTTATATTTGCATTTAAAAGCGGCTTTGCACAATATAAATATAAATGGTAAAATTTATACTAATAATTTTTAATGTTTTTATTTTCTTTACTTAGAAATTTAAAATGACAAGTCAAAAGACAGACCATGCAAGGAAGGAAAAAGCTTTATATTTTCATACCTTAATGATTCTACAGTTTACTTTTTTTAAAAGGTACTATTTTCCCGCTTTTTGAACAAAAGGCCCCATATTTCATTGTTCCCTAGAACTGAGAAATTATGTAGCCAACCTCTTCCCTGCAAATACTCTGTATACAATTTCACGAGATGCTCAGATACGTACAAAGTGGGAAAAAATTAAAAGGATCTATGTGTTTGTGTAAGTGTGTAATTTTTAATATAATTAAATCTTAATACTACAGATATGATTATATGTTGTTATACTATATATGTTTTTAATAAGAGAGGATCACCGGGTAGCAAAGTATTCATAACAGGAGGATACTTAGGCAGAGATCAATTATTGATAATGTCAAAATGCAAAGATTCTGTTACTGAGTTAATTCCTTTCTCTAATTCTCTTACTGTGTCTCCATCTGAAGGGTCTCTTGAAGTATGCTGTGACTTAAGACAGCCTTTATTCTTTTTAAAATGAATAATTTTATAATATAACATAGTCAGTTACCAAGAGAAAATGAATTTAAAGACTTATTTGCTAATAAACTGATTGCTCTTTAATTATCCAGAGCTTTCAAAACAATAATTGTCTATGCTTCAATGTTCTGCATTTTTTTAATGAATACACACGAAGAAAACATTATATGTATCTAGTTGATTCCATAAAGTAAACTCCATTAATGTGTCTAAATACTTTCTGGTCCTTATCTAAAATTAATCCCTAATAGAATTTAGAGCCTTTAAGTTATTTCCGTTCTCAGAAACCTATAAAGTCCTCATCAACCATGTTCCCAGAAATTGACCAAAGAAGAGGAAACTAGAGCTACAATTTTGAGAAGAAGCACACACATCAGACAGGGTGGCACAATCATTTCTTGCCCCGTTAATTTCTGAATAGCAGAGTGCCTTCAAGATCCAACACATTTAAAGTCATTTCTGTGCCATGCAACAGTGGCATCCTTTTAACATATGGATGGCATGTATTTTATGCCCATGCCCACCTGACTCGGTGAGAAGTGAACTACAATCAGAAGATCTAGGTTTTAGTACAATTTCTGACACTGAGTACGTCCATGGCCCATTTTACATTAGCCACCCACCTCCATCACTTCCTCTGTAAAGGGAGAACAGTGACATGGATCTCTCCCAGCTGTTAGACTGGTTATAAGAACCCAGAGAATGTTTGAAAGCCTCTGAAGATGTAACCATAAGTCATGCAACAATTTGTAACAGCTCTTTAAAATATTATTTCATAGGCTCTGATTTTCCAGCTAATATTTTGCTTGCTTCAGTCAACTTCAAAATATTTCTCCATGCACATATTTCAATGCTGAACTAAGCAGTAATACCCCTAATACACAGGTTAATTTGTGCATGCCTTGGGTACACTACTGGCACATAATTTGATATTTCTCATAAATACATAAGAATGGGATTGAGCATAAACATGATATTATGTATGTGAGTAGGTAAAAGTTTAAAACCCACTTGGTTGGAATTGATTAAAGGCTATTAATTAAGACTCTATTTAAATAAGTTTTTTGTCCAGATAGGTTTACAGTAGGTTTTGTATTCAGATTCCCTTTCAAGCCCTAGTACCAAAGAGAGGACAGTAAAGAAAAGCCGTAAGACTCCGGAAGCCAAAAGTCATTCGGTCAGAACTGCTATGCTTTGCCAGGGTCTCCTGCTTTCAGTTGCGTGTGCTAGCCAAACAAAAAGGCGCTTCATTCCAGAGAGAGATACAGAGTTCAATGCCGAACAAAAAGATGCAGGGGATACAGTAAGATCTGTCACTTTTTGAATCTATATTTTGTGTATCAAGACTAATTAACGTCATATTGCATAATTCAACACTCAGTAAGAAGTTTATGTGAAGAAATTGTGAATTTTGTTGACTTACAACCACTTAGAGTTTTACCTTAACTCAATGGCCTATCCTAAAATCTCTCTAAACATCATTTAAGCATTAGAAAAATAGGTTTTTTGATTCTGCCACAGGCCTGCTGAATCAAAGTCTGCTGAAGTGTGGCCCAGGAATCTACATATTGCAAGCTCCCATGTGTTTCTGAAATCATGTCAGTTTAGGAGTTCATATTTTAATGCATAATTCTGAATGCAGAGCGTGTACGTGATGTAACCAAAGTACACACATGACCTTCCTGCTGTCAGTGGATAGCTTCTTGCTTGTTCTGTCTGCTTGTTTTCAGCCAAAAACTAACATCTCTGTAAATTTGAGGGTTAGATGTCACTGATAGATGTTTTTATTTAATTCGTTTCACTTCCACTAACTTTAATTTAGCAGAGTACATTGGTTCTCAGCCTTTACTTGCATTAGAATCACCTGGGGTTTTGTTAAAATGTAAATTCCTGGCCCGATCAGAAACTATAACTCAGTAAGTCTTATGAAGGAAAAAGGAACTGACATTTTTAACAACATCCTGGATGCTTTGAAGAGCCAGTTGAAGTAATGCTGCTGTAGTATGTGCGGTGTGTTCTAAGATCCCACCTTATATTTGTGTGGTGATTTGTACTTTGCGAAAAACCCTCACATTCATTCTGTCATTTAACCTTCATAGGCTGGGAGATAGATATCATTACTCCCACATTACAGACGAAGTTCAAAAAATGTGACAAATATTAAGTATCAGATCCAGAAATCCAAACTAACACTATGTTCAATGCTTTTCCCAAAGATAAATACAACAAAGAAAAAAAAAACATAAAAATTATAATGTTGCCGACCAAATCCTAAATTAGATATTTGCTTGACTAACGATCTTCAGAAATTAACTTCAAAGAAAAGTAGAACATGTTGAGTGTCTTAAACAAAATCCAAATACAAATTCTCTCCCTCAATTCAATTCAACAAATAATTTTAGAGAAACCATTTTGTGCTAGACTCCATGGCAGGTACTAGTATTATTTCAAGATTCAATCTATCATATTTTAATCAAGTTGGCAAATTTTAATCAAGTTGGGCAGGTTTTAATCAAGTATTAAAAGTGTGAAGAGTATTGAAAAATATGAGGGGAGGTGTTATGGACTGAATGTTTGTGTCTCCCCAAAATGTGTATATGGAAACCCTACACCCAGTGTGGCTGTATTTGAAGATGGCACCTCTAAGAAAATGTTGAGGCTTAAAGGAGGTCATGAGGGTGAGGCCCTAAACTAATGGAATCCATGTCCTTATAAGAAGAGACACAAGAGAGCATGCACGCTCTCTCTCTCTGTGTCTCTCTCTCTCTCTCCTCTCTCTCTGCATACATACCACACTGAGGACATACCAAGAAAGTGGCTATCTGCAAGCCAGTAGAAGAGCCCTCACCAGAAACTGAATTTGCCAGCATCTTGATCATGGACTTCTAGCCTCCAGAACTGTGAGAAAATAGATTTCTGTTGTTTAAGCCACCCAGTCTGTGATGTTCTGTTTTAGCAGCCCTAGCAGACTAATACAATGGTACTTCAAAAAGTTCATGGAAAGATGCATGTTATTTTTCAATTCTATCTTTCCAAGAACTTGTTGAAGTACCCTCATACAGGAGGAAAGGCCTCAACACTAGGTGGTATGCTTGAATTCAGCAATGTGTCATGTTAGGCCTAAATTTTTTTTTTTTTTTTTTTTTTACTTATAACATTACCTCTCCTTAAGACTTCTATATGGTATACATTTCAAATATTTAAGTGAATTAAAAGTAATTTTGTTTGGAAGCGAAGAATTGTAGCTTTAAAAAGAAATATGAAAGAATGAAACAGAAAAAGAAAGAAAAAGAAAAAAGGGCTCTGGGGCTGGCTGGAATGCTCAATTGATTAGAGCATGGTGCTGATAACACCAAGGTCCACGGTTCGATCCCTGTACCAGCCAGCTGCCAAGGCCTAAAATTAAGACCCAATATTATGTGCCTCCTCAACATCTGCAATAACCAAAAAGGCCTTAAATGGTCTAACTGCAAGTTTCTCTCCCCACTCCACTCCCACAGATAAGGTCCCACAGCCAAACAACCCTATTTATCAAGAGACCAGGTGTAATTCCTGCTTATTCCTGAGAAGCGGGTTTCAGTTCCTGCCCACCCCATGGAATTATTCAAAAAAGCCAATCACATCCTCCCTGGAAAACAGAAGTCACTCCAACCTCTTGATACTACAAAGCCTGCTTCCTACTGCCCTTGCTTGTTCGTTTTGTCCCCAAGTGCAACCCCCATCTGGCCCTGCACAGCCTGTAGCATCGTACTCCCTGGGCTGTAAGTTTGTGGGACTGATAAACTGCTGTCAGTCTCATCTCTCCAGTGTTGGGTGAAATGTGTTCAGCTATCCCCATAACAACAGGATGAAAATCCCTCCTTCACCTGTTGCATGAAGAGGATGAGAAAACAGTGATAGTGCTGGATCTGCCCACCACAGATACTCAAAAGGTTCGATTTAATAGAACTGTTATCACTGGTTTAATTAGAATAATTTTTTAAATATTACTAAAAATCAGAATCTCCAGCCTGATTGTTAGAGCAGATGGCCTGAACCAGTGGAGGTAGACCTCCCTTTACACACTGAAGGAGGTCTTCCAAATGAAATGCTGATGAATTATATTAAAATTGGTCAGTGTCATGCTTTACTTTCATTTCTGAGTGATTTTGACTAACCCGTTAACCATACATTTCTCTTTCAACTTTTAATCCATATGACTCTTCAAAACCACTATAATCTGTAAACAAGGATGAACAAATACCAGGAAATCTGTATATCAAAGAAAACCATATAGCAAATAATTTAAAACTAAAACATCATTTAGAATGCATAGAGAAACCTACTCATAATGTGTTAAAGGATTGTGCTTTTGGATTTTTAATTCTCTCAAAAAGGAGCCCATCTGTGCAGCGTTCTTCTATTTCCCCACCTATTCATTCACATATGGCCCAGGGGCCGCTTAAAATTGACACATTCAAGTGCCACCAGCAAGGCATGAATGAGGAAGGCTTTGTAATTCAGTTCTGTGATCTTTTATATGAACATTGCTTTGAGTTGGGCAGTGGAAAAGCTCAGGGTAGCACTATAATGCCAACTTGACATCCTCTGCCTGTATCATACTATTTCAGAATTTTGCTTAAGCATGGAAAAGGAATGTTCCAGAAATCATTTAAGGTGATGAAGTAGTCCCTAAGGAGATTTAGAGTTGATTTTCCAGCTATTAAATAAGTACTTCTCCACCTTTCCATTAGCCCTACTGAAGATGAGAACACAGAGAAGGGACCATTCTACAAGGAAGTACTCTGATTCCTCTAGGACAGTAGCGTGTTGTTGTCTGGGCTCTGGGCTCTGGGCTCTGGGCTCTTGAGATCTCACTGGCTTGAGATCTCTGCTCCACCCTTTCCTAGCTGCAAGACCTTCAGCAAGTTTCTGTATGTCTCTGTGCCTTAGCTTCTTCATTTTTTTTTTTATTTATTTATTTTGTCTTTTTCGTGACCGGTAAGGGGATTGCAACCCTTGGTGTGGTGTCACCCACACCACGCTCAGCCAGTGAGCGCACCGGCCATTCCTATATAGGATCCGAACCCGCGGCTGGAGAGTCGCTGCACTCCCAGCGCTGCACTCTGCCGAGTGCGCCACGGCTCGGCCCAGCTTCTTTATTTTTAAATAGAGACTATTTTAATAATGCAGTGCTGTATAAGGAATCAATCAGTGCATATAGGCTAAGCCCTTAGAACAGTTCTCGGCTTATAGAGAATGCTCAATAAATATTAGTCACTTTTATTACTATCATTTTAGATTGGTTTAGTCTCCTTCAAACTAGTAAAGCTTGTCTGGGCCATTTTTTGCTTACAAGAGAATATAATCATCTACTCATTGCTGAAGATGATTTAGTCCAGTCTTTTCTTCCTTCTATTTTGTGGTTGAGGAAACAAACACAGAGGTAATTTGCCCAGAGTAATGGTAGTGTCAAAAATAGAACTCAGAACTCTGGATTCCCAGAATTCTAAGAGCTGAAATGCTCATTCATAAAGAACTTTCAGGAGTTCTCACCTACTTATCTACCTAGAAATTAGCCACATGCAACCTATGCCTTAGAGGACATCTCAGGCTCAAGTGTGTTTCCTACTTCAGTTTCCCTTTTATTCACATGGATTCTAATTTTTTACTAATTGTTTTAATGAGAAGCATCTGAGTTATACATACCACAAATAGCTTTAAGTTTCTATACCAACTCCAGTGGCGGAACAGTTAAAATCTACAGCATTATTTTAAATGTGAAAAGTCTTAAAAAATTAATTTTAAAAAACATCTGAATCAAGTCTGTAGGTTGGCATTTACTGAACATTAGTCAAAAGCTCAAACTAAAAACTAATTTTTTCAAAAGAATTCAAAGTTTGTATTATTCAGACAGATTCAGTATTGTTTAAAAATATGCACAATAACCACAACAATATAATATAATTTCTTTTAAAAAATTAAAGAGCAGGCCTAAACAGAATATTATGGTTTATAATGCATAGTTAAATATTGGTAGTTGACTGGAGTATTTAACAGCACCAAACTGATTTGACAGTTTACAACAGGGATAAAAATTAATTAATTCAATATTATTATGAACCCATAACATTATATTGACATCCTCAGTAAATCTACAAAAATTCTTCCATTTTTCTCAAGCTAAAATACATCAGTTCTGTCAAGATATGAGTCTACACCCTGATACATGAATCCTGGTCTACCTTAGCCAGGATGATTAGTTGCTATAAATGCTTTTTTAAAAGAATATGAAGCAATAAGGCTGGATGATATATGTCTTAGTTTTCTCATCCAGAGAATGGGATAATACAAATTTAACTCACTGATTTGCTTTAATGATGTAATAGCTGCTAAGAGAATAGAACAGTAACTTACACATAAGTAGCACTTAAATAACAGTGATTATTAGTATTATTCTTGTCCTGAGAGCACCTCAGAAGTATATCACAAATAGAAGAGCAAATATTAATATTCTTGGTAGATGTGGCTCTACTACAGAGCATTATCAGGGCCCAAATTGGTACTGCCAGGGCCTCTCTAGCTTGTGTTATCTAGCTCTGTAGTGAAAGCTGTCTAGGAAACTGATCTTTGTCTGGAAAGACTGGATTTTTGCGTTTGGGTAGTGATAAAAAGAAGTTCCCAATCTAAAGCCCTGTATGAAGAAAATCACTGCTAACATTGAATCTAACTTAGATCTAATTGAGATACTTTACAGGTGATTTTTACATCTGTAATATACATCTTCCTACACCTATAATATAAAACTGGAATTTCCATATGCATTTACACTTGGATCTTAGAAAGCTGTTTCAGATTTGAATCAGAAGTATAGTAGTAGCATGTGTACTCATGTGCTACTTTTGCATGGGGTGTTGGGGCGATGGGAGAGAAAAGTATGCATTGACATTAAAAAATGGAAGTGGAAATTGCTCTTATTCTTATAGGTGCTGGTCATGATTTTTACTGAGAAAAGTATGTTCCAAAGGATTAAGCTACAATACAAAGACATATATTACATGCCACAGCATTACATGCCACAGCAGGGTAATATATTACATGCCACAGCAATGTAATTCTGGGGTTTTTTTTTTAACCAAAATGTAATTTTATGTTTAGCCTTTTTAGTTTTAAATACTTGACAGTGGAGTGGGCTGTGACATTTATGCCATAAGTATTTATTTACCAATTCTTAAGTTCAATTTACTTTGATTCTGTTGGTGTTAGGAAGGTGAAAAAAAGCATGGTCTTTGTTCTCACATATGAGAGGGTCTCCAAAAATTTCATGCAAAGATTTGTATTATTCATTAATTCTATTTTACCATGAATTTTTTGAAGTACCCTCATTTTAAGTGGCAGATGTCACTTACCATAAAAGGTGCAAAGTGTTATAAGCCTAAGAGAAGAAACCATTTCTATAAAATGGTGACCTCTGTGAAAAGGGTGGCCATATCTTCACTAATATTGGAAGTTAAATTATTTTGCAACTTCATATTACAACCAAGTAGATACTGCACAAATCAACATTAAAAGTTACTGTCATGTGCCCTAATTTAAATGACACCATAGAATTCTTAAAACAAAGTTTCTAAAGGTTCACAATAATTTTCTCAAGTCATCAATATACAAGGGTACTTCAAAAAGTTTATGGAAAAATAGAATTAAAAGATAACACGAATCCTTCCATGAACTTCCATGTTCCCTTATATATAACAAATGGATGTGAAATCTGCATAGATTTTTCTGCACATAATGAATTTTGATAATATGGTCAAGGTTGGGAACACAAATAAGGTGATCATGATGCTCATTAATTCCAAACAGTGTGAAATATCATGCTATTTAATATTGTGTTTCTCTTCTGTATGCCCTTTCCTTAATTTTCAAAGCAAGCAATTAATCCTCTGCTTTGCACCAATATGTTTTGATTAATAAGGATTTTATAACTTATGAGACAATCCAATAGCTCACTGCATTATATAATGGGATAGTCAACATAGAGGATACTAGAAGATTTAGTTTGAAACTTTCCACATAATGGAAAGTCATTCTTTTTTTTTCCCACAGACCCAAATTATAGTTACTCTGTGGATATTTCTCAGTAAATGAATATATCAATTTCTGAGAATAAAATAATATGAATTGTAAAAGAAACCCTTAGAAGCACACCTATTCTCATTTTGTAAAATGCTGAGGTCATCTTAACATGGGAAAACAGAAAGGTGACCTTAACCTCTAAAAAACATAAAAACATTAAAAGTATTAAAATAATAGGCTTAAAATACAGTTGTTATGGAAAAATTTGTTTCTAGTATTGAAAGATCTTCGCTTATTCAATGTAATGTCATTTGAAAAGATTTAACACATATGTAACCCTTCAAGAAGGAAATTATATTGGAGATACTAAGAAAACCTTAATTAAAGCAACATTATCTACATCTCTTTCTCCTCCTATTCCATAAGAGGATTATCTCATTTTTAAGAGCCTTTCCTTTTGAGTTCTACTTAATTGCTCTTCATACTATATTTTGAGCTAACACCACAACAGTAAGATCAGCAGCAGTTTCAGCTTCTCAAATCTTGACAAGATCCATAGAGTAGCCAAGTATGATCTTTTATTTTTTATTGTTATTTAGCATGCATCTTCACATTGATTCATATTCAAGAAGATATGCAAGCTCAAGATCTAGTAGTAAAACAGAAAACCGAGAAAAAAAAAATAGAAAGAGAGGTGACAGAGTTAAACGGTGGGGAAGGATTACGAAGAGAATATAAAAGAGGGGCTAGGTGGCGGATCACAGCCAACACAGAGAAAGAGAAGAGCTGCATGTACTCGGGAAAATATTTCTACTCATTCAGTCTACAGTCTCAGCAGAGAGGAGGAATGAGGGTAAGAAGTCGTATTAGCCTTATCCCTAATAATTCCCAGTCCTCAGTCCTGGGTCCTAGACAAATTGGTTTCCGTCACCCTTGCACGTTGCCCATCTCTGTGTTTTTCTTTAGGTCCTCTCCCTCCTTAAAAGACCTTCCTCCTGACTCGTCAGTGGCTGGCCACATCTCATCCTTCAAAGAATCGAGTGTCAATTCCACCTTCTCAATGAAATGTGCTCCATCATACTTGCTGGAAGTGATCTTTCCTCCATAAGCTCCCAGAGCCTTTAAATCTAGCCCCCAAATCTGTTGCATGCTTACCTCCCAAGAAAAAGGCCTTTCTTCCTTTATGCAACGTCTTTTTCCTCCTTTTCTTTGTAATTCCTACTGCCCACCAAAATTTGGTTACGGGGTGGGGCATTGTATTTGAGATGGACCCTGAGTGTTGGCCAGATTTTGTACATATAGCAAGGGAATTCTAAGTCAAGGATAAAAGTTCAACCAAGAACTTTGGATGTAGGCCTGCGTGAGGCTTGCACAGGGTAAAACAAGTATCCAAGACTAATTGTAGAGGGTGGTTCCTGCACAGCACAAGTTCTCACTCTTATTCAGGTGACAGAATGTCATAAACTGATACATACAATATCACATACACTATCAGTAATGCAAAACATTTTTTTAATATGATTAAATTGTAGACAGCATGAAAACCACAAACATATGTCTTCAAAAATACAAATCTATACAACTAAGCTGATCCTTTTTTCAACATTTCCTGTTTGCCATTTGTTGGCTGATTTTGTCATGTGCTGAAGAAGATTCCAAAGTTTCATGGAGAGAAGATGGTGTGTGGAAAGAAAAAATTAATTTGAGAAAGTTGATTCATTAACTTTATTGATTTCTGAGAATTTTAGCAAGACTCCCTTTGTTTCCTATTCCAGGAGCTTTGTTGAGAATCACTGATTTGGGGCATTAGTGGAAAGTGAGATTAAATAGGCAGGGAGAGGTCAGCTTACTTATACTAGTCTGGCTCCAGCCACATATACTCAGGAAAGTATTTACAGCTTCTCTCTGCCTGAAGTCTCAGCAGAATTTAACGTGCTTGAACGCTGAATTCAGATATGCTGCTTTAAAATATATATTTCCTCCATTTTTCCCTGAACCATTTTCTTCTTGCCTAGTTGATTGGTGTAACTGTGTAAGCATTTGGCATTCTAGCTGAATGAAAACGAGCTGAAATGGCAGCTCTCCCAGCCCTCTTATTTCACAACATAGAAGTAAAACTGGCAATGCAGAGAATGTCATAATTCAGATGTGTCAGTCCTGAGATGTTTGAAAGTGGTTGGGAGTGGGAATAACAAAGCCTATTCCGAACCACGGATAAGAACAGAGATAGTCTATCCTGCTGGCCAGAGTGACATCTACTGGTATCAAGTTCAAGGCATCACTGTAAAACATTTTTCCCCTTTTTCTTCAATAAAAGCAGAAAGGT
>NW_007728302.1:156138-183227 GCF_000696425.1 Galeopterus variegatus | reverse complement strand
GCAGAATTTAACGTGCTTGAACGCTGAATTCAGATATGCTGCTTTAAAATATATATTTCCTCCATTTTTCCCTGAACCATTTTCTTCTTGCCTAGTTGATTGGTGTAACTGTGTAAGCATTTGGCATTCTAGCTGAATGAAAACGAGCTGAAATGGCAGCTCTCCCAGCCCTCTTATTTCACAACATAGAAGTAAAACTGGCAATGCAGAGAATGTCATAATTCAGATGTGTCAGTCCTGAGATGTTTGAAAGTGGTTGGGAGTGGGAATAACAAAGCCTATTCCGAACCACGGATAAGAACAGAGATAGTCTATCCTGCTGGCCAGAGTGACATCTACTGGTATCAAGTTCAAGGCATCACTGTAAAACATTTTTCCCCTTTTTCTTCAATAAAAGCAGAAAGGTAGTGGGTCAAGATATGTAGGAGATTGAAAAGCCAGTTAATCCTAAAAGAATCCACCAGCTTCTCGAAAGGACAGTCTTCACCCACTGGAAGAGAAAATATTTTAGAACAGATGAAATGGAGTGAAACTGGGATAATGTCACATTTTTTCCTTTGGTAGAGAGAACACCCTCTTATGAACCAAACTGTGCAGTTACCAATCCCTTAATCTTGCCAAAAACATAGGCAATTTTTCTATTGAAAAACAGGTAACAATGTTCAAATCTGCCAAAAACCAAATGGACCAATTCAAGTGTGCAACTACGTGCCACCTGCACAGCAGGAGGCCTGAGCTGACTGCTAATATATCTGTGGCCCTGCTTCAACACTGAGGCTAAAAACAGAGAATTAAGGGATTATCCAGACAGTTGCCTCCAAATATTTTCTTATAACAGTGATATTAAATGGCTATATCAAGCAATAATAGTCATATACACATGCCATGTATTAAACAGGCTGAGGAGGTACAAATTGTGACTCCTACCTCCTAACAACTGATGGCCTTCTTGGGGATCACCGACATACAGACACATGAAAGCAACCAACATCAGGCAATGAATGTTCAGTGTCACGGGAGATATCACTGGTACTTTTCCTTCCCTCTGCTTTCCATTCTGTACTGTCTTTTCTTTCTCAGTCCCCTCCATCCCCCACACAATTATCAAACATGAATGCTTATTGGTAAATAATATTTTTACCCTTTACCTTATAAATGCCATCTTATTCCTTTCACAGTGCAATTACTTCAAAAACTAATATATCTTCCTGTCTTCTCTTGGTGTGGCATAACTCCCTCAACCCATGGCAATATGGCTCTGTCTCCACCATCTCACTAAAACACAGACTCTTGCTAAGGTAGAAAATGACTTTCTAAGTGTCGAATCTGAAGGACACATCTCATCTGAGTTTAATGTCTTCTTCTTGCTTGCATTTCTCTCTACCTTTGGTTTCCAGGTCACTAGTTCTGATTTTACTTCTTCATTCCTGAATTCTCCTTTCAACCTCACACAGTCCATCCATAAGCAATTGTGTGAAAGACTGTCTTAGACACTGGGGTCATAGCAATGCATGAGATGCGTTCCCTACCGCTGATTCTTCTTCATCCAGTCATCTCTTAAACACTGTGTTCCATGGGTTTTTCTGTCCTCAGACCTCTCCTTATGCAATTCTCCGAAAGGATCTTATCCAATTTCACTGGCTGCAGCCCCTACAGATATTATTGTTATATCTGTGTACCCATGTCTCCTCTTAGTTGCTCACCAGTCCTTGGTTTCCAAATACCAACAACACATCTCTATCTGAATATCCCACAGGCAAACAAATACCAATATCCAAAGCTGGATTCAATGTCTTCTCCCCTAAAACCTGCTCTTGTGCTTAAAAGAGAACTTTGCTGTCAACTCCTCTTTCTTTTACCTGTCACATCCAACTGAATAGTGTGTCCATTAATTCTATTAAAAATTGTTTTGATGTTGTTTCCACTGCCATAAATTTAAGTTCAATAGTCTCAATCGGTTCCCTCTTCTCCTGTCTCTCTGGTTACCATCTTCTTCAAAACTTCCACTAAAGATTTTTTTTCTCTGAAATGCAGATCTCATTATGGCACTCCCCTAACTAAAATTACTTCATCAATTTCCTTCAGCACAGAATGAATTTCAAATTCCTTGGCAAAATGCTTTACATTCTTCATAATCTCCTTTGTCCCTCACAATCCACCTATCCAGAATCATTTTTCATTACTCCCTCAGACATTCCCCAAAATGCAGACATGCTGAACTATTTAATGCTCCCCAAACATGAGTGGTTAACCACACATGCCTCTGAATAAGGCTTTCCTGCACAGCCCTTTTCCAAGAGGCAGGTCATTATGAATATGTGGAAAACTCCAAAATTAAGTCTAGAAGCCTGAACCTTGATTAAAGTGCTAGAGAGGCAGTGCATACAGAGGAAGATGCTGAAGTATCACCCTCAAGGTGCAAAAGTCTGCCTAATTTATTTTTCCAAGTAGTCTTCCAGAAGAAGAAAACCCTTGAGAAGTCAGGGTCACAGCTGGCTAGTCCGGTGCATTAAGCCAGAATAATGAGAGGTGGAGAATGTACATTAGCAAAAACTCAACCAATACTATTTGTGATTGCCATAGTGAGCTGGTCTTTGAAGCCAAACAGAAAGTCGAGACTGATTCTAAAATGACCCACAGCAGTCTCAAGTTAGACATCAAATCAAACTCAATAATCTACAAAAAGAAAGACTTTCTTAGTTGCTGTTATATTTTCAATCTCTGTAAATTAATTTTATAAATATGCTCCTGGAAGAGGTTAACAATATGATGAATTTCTCTCTTCCATTAACAGCCATGATGAAAAACAATTGGAAATGGCAAGCCAAACAAAACAAAAAGTTACACAAAAAAGCCATGGTCCAAATGTGAAGTAAACTAATATCTAATATATGACATGATAATGAGTAAGTAGTGGCATGCACAGAAGAAAAGAAGAACTATTTGATTTCTAGAACATTTTCCCTTGAGCAACACAGATTGACACATCTATTTGTAGTACTAGGCTCTCCAAGAAGTAATATTATTGAGCACTTACTATGTGCCATGCTTTGTCTAGGGACGTTACAAGTACTCACTTATTTAATGCTCATAACAGCACTATTATGACTGTTTTACATAGCAAACACAGAGAAGTTAAGTAATTTATTGAAAATTACAAAAGCCCAACCAGAAAGTGGTATAGTTCCAGGGCCTGCACTTTCACCAAGCACACTATTTCACTGGTTTTCAATTTTTCTAATCAACTTTAAAACCAAGCACAGAAAACACAATTATGGTTACAGGACAAAATATCAATGTTATATGCCTTAATAATGTAAGACTAATGAAGAGGGGAGAAGACTGAAGGAAAATGGCATGTGCTCTTTCCTCATGTTATACAGGAGAGAGCCATTGTATATTTTCCAAAGATGATTTATTATGTAATGTAATTTTAAGTACTATATGAATTATAGTTATGTGGGCCCACTAAATGACAAAAGATAGTCATAATATAACTTTCAAAATGAGAAAGTAGAGGGAAGACAAAGAAAGGTAGAAATTTAGTTCTAAATTTCTCATCTTCTATTAGCACGGTGTCCATAGAAACTGAGCATAAAATTTAAAAACAGATGCTTAAAAATATTAATTGGAGTACATAAAACCAAAATAGTTCAAAGCAATTATCTAGAGAGTAGAACTTTGAATGAAAACGGGAGGGTAAGAAATGATTTTAATTTTTTCATATGCTCTGGTTAGTTTCTGTGTTGTTTGCATTTTTCTCTTAAGATTAAAAACAATTTGAATGACTCTGAAATGATAATTTTTTTTTTCTTGGCAGCTGACTGATACAGCGATCCAGACCCTTGAACTTGGTGTTATAACACTGCACTGTAAACAACTGAGCAAACTCACCAGCCCCTGAAATGATAAACTACTAAGTGATAGAGCAAGTTTTTTAAAAATGGTATGCATACTTTTGTCCGTATATGTGTATGAGCATATGTGTGTGTGGATACATAGGTGTATATGTGTGTGTCCCATACACAAACACACACAAGACAGAGAAAAAATATAGACATATAGATATAATGAGAGTTGTTAATGCTCATAATGGTTAATGTTGGGGGGTGATTTTAATTTTTTTCTGTAGGCTTTTCTTCATTTTCATTTTTCTTACAATAAATATGAACATTATTTTGTTATTAGAAATACAATTATTTTTTTTAAACAGTGTGGTGGTGTTCAAACATTATCAAGATGATGGGAATGGGAAAGGATTGTTTATCTGATTAAAAGAAATTTTTTCTGTTAAAAAATAAAAAATTATTTGAACTTTTTAGAACCTCTAATTCTTTAGGAAGCCAGAATTTCTTTGATGAGTTCAGCAATGCCAAGATCTCTTCAAGTTAATGAAAATTATATTTTTCTGACAATTCTACTACTACATAATATTCAAATACCATTCAGCCCTATGCATTTCAGATCTTAAGGAAAAATCTACTTTTACCATTCAATCTTTTTATTAAAATATAAGGACTATCTGATTATCTGGATTTTTTTTTTTTTTTTTTTTTTTGTGGCTGGCTGGTACAAAATGTAGTTTTTTAATGCTATACACAAGAAAGTCTTTTCCAAGGTGGCCATGTTTAGGGCCAAATGACCTATGTGGTCTATGTGACAACTACCATGATCTTTGACAATATATAGTAGCTAAAGAACTCAACAAATCACTCAGCACAATCCTTCAGGCAGATAAAGTACCATTATTACCATATTACAGACAAATCAACTGAGATCCAGTGAGAGTTAGTGACTTCCCCCGAGTCATACAGATAATGTGCGAAAGGAAAGGAATTAAAACTCAAACCACCTGCCTCCCCTTGAAAGACCTTTTCCTGACACAACACACTGTATCACTGGGTAATGGTGAGAGAGAAATGCCAGTGTCACATACTCAGAGACTCTCTTCATGTTGACTTGTGTCCAGGAGAGTGTTAACGACATGGTCCATGCATAGTTCATCTCTCACCTGGATCTCCAACGGTTTCTTCCTGAGACTCCAGAGAGCCCCAGTTCTAGTTGCAACTTCTCCAAACAAATTTTTTCCCCAAGTGGGCTTTGACACTCCAAGTCACACCGTTTGTATTTAAAGAGTAGTGACAGTGTCTTCACCTCAGCTTCTAAGCCTTTCACGAGAAAAGCCTGAACTCTCCTTACCCTCTCAGAATGTCTCCTTGTTCACAGAGGTGTATCCTGTTACCCTTCCAAATATATTCTTTTGTTTCCTTGGTTGTTAAGCCTTATCATTCCCTCTGTTTATGAATCTCAAGAGATTCTGACTTGTTTCACAAAATTCCAAAGCAGACAGCTAGTCACTTCCCCTTACTCTCAACACCTTCATACTTTGGCCCTATGTAAATACTTGTATCCAATGGTACAATACTTGAGGGTAGTATGAACTGTGAGACCAGTGTGCAAAAGCACCAGTTACATTTATCCATTTGTTTAATAAATATATTTAAGTGGCAATTATGTATCAAACCCCGGACTACATGTTGGAGATTTGAGAATAAGTAAGGTAAGAGAAATATTCCCTTAATCTTAAACATCTCATAGTCTTGGGTGGGAAGAGTGGGTGTGGCAGGTTGTTAGGTATACATAAAATTAGTCATTCTATCATGCACTATTACCCTATAGTACTACAATCAATATATATATATATATATTGATTATATATATATATATATATGTGCTATGGTAACAGAGAAGAAAACAGTATCAATTCCATATGACATTTGAGCTAGGTTTTAAAGGGTCAGTATAAAATAACCAGGATGCAGAGCAAGAGCATTGTAAAGATACAGAATATAAATTTGGGATAAGAGAAGCCCAGTGGGGAGAGAATATTATTAGTAGTAGTCATATCATTATTATTTAATTCAGTTTGCAAAGGTAGTATATGACACAGTGTACTAGATGGCAGTAAAGAAATGCTGCTGCCTGCAATGGAGACACAGCCTGAAGTTAAAATTAAAACTGAGTAAACTTGGCTCCCTATGTGAACTTCCACCCTTGGATAAACCAACTCTGTCTGGCTCCTGTAACATCTTTTTTGGGCACAAAATTTCATCTTAAAGGACATTGGGAAGCCAATCATGAGGCGGCAGAGACAAAAGCTGTCTACATTCCCCTGCTACAGAAACTCTCCTTTAGAGGAGATGTTGTAGCTAAGAAAATAAATAAAAGTTGTTCTGAAAGGAAAGGCAATTAAATTTTTGCCAACATGACAGGAAGCTGAGAACTGAAGCAGACAGAGTAATGTCTATCTTTGGCACACCAGACAGGGAGGAGGAATGTGTGTGTCTTTGATGGCAGACTTTATTTTAAGGGTGATGACTGACATTTTGAAAGGACATAAAAACATGGAGAGAAGAGAGCTCTTCAGACTCCTACTGTCTGGGCTGCAGAAGCTCCCAAGTGCCCCAGGGTTTTCATTTTCCCAGACTAAGGCTAAGGGGAGATAAGGCGCAGGAAAGAAAAGGAGAAAAATAAAACAAGTCTCTACCTTAAAGTGGTCACACAAATCCACATGATGTATTTAAGCTGAAACTATAAAGAGAAAGTTCCTGGCTCCTGAAAGAGCCTCACAGAAGGGATCTTCAGTGGTTATGGAAGAGCAGAGTTATGTCATCATCTGACTAGTCAGCAAAGCACAGGCATGTTTTTATAGGGAAGCCTGTGCCAACAGCAGAACAGGCACAAAAGCTCATTCTAAGGTCACCAGTTACTTGAGTCTTGAAGCCCCCCTGTAGCTTTCCCAAAGGTTCTCTTACAACTGCACAGAAGCCAATGGTCAGGAACGGAGCATACTGAGGCACCTCAGTCCTCAACTCATTTCTCTTACTTCTCTCCTTGCTTCCCTACCATCCTGCTCACTGAAGGCACAACCTATGTTTATTATCTCCTGATCCTGCTAAAGCATTCCATCCCGTCAAAGAAGTTTAGACTTGAATATGTCATACATCTTCATTGTGCTTTGGACTTCTCATAATCCAATTTCTCCCTCCATCTCAGGGTCATGTAGACATTTCACTATATCTTTAAAATGAGGAGAGTAGTAGTCTCCTCCACATTTAGGATTTATATCATTCTGGTAAGAGGAATAAAGAAAAGAAACTGGAAAGTTGGTTAGCTAATGAGACTATAATTCAGAGGATGGTCTATTTCCAGTTCTGCACTGACCAACACTTACTTAAGCTAAATATAAATAAATAAATGCAGAAGAGGAAGAAGAGAGGAAATGTACAGAAAAATATCCTGTGTGCCCACTTCATCCTTTTTGGCTTCTCATAGTAGGATTCCTTACAAATTTTCAACAACCCAGCATTTCCAACTCACCTTCAACAAACTCACTATGTGCTGCACCAATACTATCATTCAGCAATATTTACTAAGTCCCCACTCTGGGTAAGATTCTATGATAGAGGATATAGAATGAAGAAGATACTGTGTTAGCCTTAGCAAAAATGGTACAGGGAGCACCAGGACAGGGCTAGCAAACAGGTTTAGAGAGGAAGTTCAGTTAGATAAGACATCCGACAGAGTAAGTTGACCCAAGTAGGTAATTCCCAAGGTCACAGAGGTGAGTCAGGAAATCAGAAATAACAGTCCTTGCAAAGAGCAGACAGTGACATGAGTGCAAATCCCAGGAGAAAGATTTTTGCCTCTTTAAGCCATTCTAGACTTCTTGCTATCTATAAAGACCCAGGACCTGGGGAAATAAATCTATCCAGAAAGTGGTCCAAGGCTTCCAGGAAAAGCCCGCTGCTGAGAAAGTAACGGAACAAACTAGTAAATTACTCCATAACCTTAAAAGTATGTGTTGTTATTTAAATGACTAAAACAGAAGTATATTTGTCTATACACTAAAATAGCTCGTGTTAGCTCTGGCATGATTTCAAGAGGATAATTAGAAAGGTAAAAAAAGGGAAGGAAAAAGAGAAAATTGAGTTCCTTATTTCTTAAATCACTAATGTATACACAAATGCTCAAGGAAAACAAAAGTTTTGCACAGATTACAAAAAGCCTTTTCAATTGTTTTCAGAAGTGCTATTTAACCATGAGGAAAGTCCCCCTAATTTTCCAAGATAATGAAAGAGAAGGCCATTTTCTTAATTGCCTGGTTTCTTATCACATTAGGAAATGGATGAACTATCAAGACTGAGATTCTAGCCAAAACTACCTTTTGTATTTCTAGTTTGTTTCAAAAAAGTAGAATGACTATAGAAAATATGGAGCTGTTTATTAGGAAGCCAAATGGAAAAGAAATTACAGCTGAAAGAAACAATCATTAAAAAATGACAGATAAAGAGTAGTAATTAGGAACCTAAACACCTGAAGATAGTTCTTCAAAACTAAAATGAAATAAAATTAAAACATGCATTTTCAATTTATTATTGGGGAATCACTGCAAGAGGCAGATAGGGAATATTGTGTCTTTCCATTATTTTGCAAAGCAAAGAGAGTTTTCCAGACAATTTCAGCACTTTAAAAAATGCCCAGCAGCATCAGATCTCTGCAGAAGAGGTCACACATTCATAGGTTCAAGATAGAAAGCAGACAGAATCAAGTCAATAGGAACATCAAATTAGTTTGCTGGTTATTGAGTGGAGAGGGCACTTTTTTGCCCTGGTCCCTGAACTAGTGCCTCAGCCACACAGCACAAGTATGATATCAATCTAGAGGAAATATCAATTCAGTCAAAAAAAATTTCAAAATGATCCAGATTGGCCATCTGTGTGTTTTAACTTTCTGAAGGTTAAAAACAAATAAGTGAAGGAAATGTCCAGCATTTTTTCAGTATAAAGTGCTGCAATGATTGTTTAGCTTCTTAGATGTTTGTGAATTTCTTTTTCATTCCTTGGTTACTGATAGGATGAAAAGTATTTATATCATAAGTGTATATGAGGTGATTCCTATTTTTAAAATGAGATAGCACATGAGAAAGGGAGTTAACCAAATGACTTCTGTGGATCCTTCCAGTTCTGAAATATTATAATTTAATGGCATTCATAACTGTTACTTTAAATGGTCTGGCTTTGAAAAAATATTAAACATTCAGCAGTTTTTAAAGGGCACATATTAGGTCCTCAAATAATTGTTGAATGAATGAATAAGAGCTTTCTTTGCAAAAATTATTTGCAACAAGAAATATTCATATATGATACATATGTAATATATGTGTATATATATTCACATATATGCATATATATTTTATACATATAGGAAATTTTATATAGGAAGGTACTTTAAAAAGTTCATGGAGAAATTTACTTTATCTTATCATTCTATTTTTCCATGAACTCTTTTGAAATACCCTCATATTACTACATTTATTTTCTATATATTTCTATATGCTTGTATATAGGAAATAAATACACACACTCACAAATACATATAGATAATTATATATTATTTCTGTTTGTGTATTTTTTACTAGCTAACATTCTTCCATAAAGAAAACTCATGAATTGGGCCATTTATTTTGCCAGAACTATTGTTCCCACTGAAGAGTCAGATTAAACGTATAATTCTTTCTCCATAATTGCCAATCTTCAGAATTAGTTGACTTAGTCACTTTCAATGGTGGACAATAATTCATTTTTAAAACTTTCTCTTTGTTTATATCATTTCAGGCTCTTGGATATTTATTTACCCCAAGGATTTTGATCAATTATAGTCATTATTCTTTTGGATGCTCAAAATGTTTCAAATTTGGCCAATGAGAACCTGTCAAAGCTTGCCCCTGTGACTCAGTGATCCAACCCCATTAGTCTGTGAGGATTTCTTTGCTTTTCACCTTGTACTTTACTTGCCCCAAACCTGCAATCAACTATCTCTCCAAGTAACCCTGATTCCTTTTGGTGAAGAATGATTTTAGAAAGCAAAATTTGGGCAGTAGACTGGTGATTCCTAAGAAAGTGCCATTGCTCCTTGTGTCCTTCCATTGGACAACAATAAGAAATATACCATGTATTAATGAATTATATTGAGATTCCCAAAGCAATTAACATTTTAAGATTTTCATTTATTTTCTTTGTGCAATACTTGTATCTGTTTTCCCATGCAGTGAAAATTTTGTTTAATTATTGGATTTCTCTACAATATACACAAAACACAAAATAATACCAATATTACTACTAATAACTACTGAGTGATGTTTATAACTTCTTTGCAATTCTTTTCATCTTTAGACCATATGATGCTACATAAGTACAGAGTACTGTTTGAAAGTCACTTGAAGAAATACTTTTCTCAGCATATCTTTATTGCCTATACCTTCTTAAGCTTATTTGTTTCAGGATTTTTTAGTCTACACTTGGTGTATCAGTCATTTCTGTTGCTTATAGCAAAATGCTTGAAACTGGGTAATTTATAAAGAAAGAAAATTTATTCCTCACAGTTTTGGAGGCTGGAAAATCCAAAGTCCAGGGAACACATCTGGTGAGGAACTTGGTGGTGGTGGCTCTACAGTGGCACAGGTATCACATGGCAAATGGTTTGAGCAAGAGAGAGAGCAAAGCTTCTCACTCAGTCTCTTTATAAAGCCATCAGAATCACTCCCATTTCTCCATGAATGGATTTATTCATTAGCAAGGGTACAGTCCTCACAATCTAATCATTTCTTAAAGGCCCCACCTTTCAATCACCATGATAGGATTTACCACCCTCTTAACACTGTCACAGTGGGGATTAAGTTTCTATACATGAAACTTTGGGGGACACAATTAACCCATATCAGTTTAATTTGGTTTTCTGTTCTCACTGTGTAACAGAGATGTAAAAAAAGATTAGTCAAAGCAACATGAATTCAATGAGAAGCCCCAAGGGACTGCACCTCAGCAACTCCTGTGTTATAAGGAGAAACTGGGTACAGCCCCAATTCCAAGTTAGCTTCTGTTTTTATTGTAAAGACAGGGAAGTTTCACAAGATAAATCAGTTGATTCAATCATTTCAAAAGGACACAATGACATGGGCAACATGACAAGTTATCCATAGCTAAGTATAGCTTAAAAATGGAACATAGTAACATCATTAAAACTAACAGCATGATATTCCAAAGTATAATTAGTGAAATGTTAAGCTAATTACACTGTGATAATTATCTTTAACTTAAGATATAACTATTTTTATAACAGCTAAAATAATCACTACATTGCTATGTGTGATTGTATCTTAAGTATCCATTAACGAAATGTTTTCCCTTAGCAAACATTTCTCACATATTTTCCTACAGCAATTCTTTAAAATCTCTTAACAATATTGGTAGGTCAACCACCTGTTAACTCTAAAATCATTAAAGTATACAATCCCATACCTAAACAGTGATTAGAGTTCTAGCCTTTTGTCTCCTAGCTAAGGACTTTTGTCCCATAAGTTTGTCAGTTAAAAACCCTATACTAAGAATCAATTGAAAATCAACATTTACTTGATTAGAATTGATTAGATAGGATTTTGCTCCACTAGCTGTAGGCTATTGCCTCCTAGCTAAGGACTTTTATCCCATAAGTTTTTTAGCTAAAGAGCCCTGTCTAAAAAATCAAACAAGAATCAAGATTTCTAACCCTCTACAGTTTTCCTTTTTGATGAGCATGTAAAACATTCACATGGCTCAAAAGTCAAAACTAACAAAAACATACTCAGAGAAGTTTCAATTCCAACCCTATTTCAACTGCTTCTTCCCATCCTTTTATAAGTAATCACTCTTATTAGTTTCTGATTTTAAGTTTCTCATATTTCTTATTGTAAATATAATGCAAATAATTATGCATATTTTAATTTTTCGTTCATACACATTTTTTATAGTCTTTTACTGAGTGGTCTGTTTCCTTTTTTCTTTTTTTGTTTTATTTTGTTGTGTTCTTTTGTTTCTTAGGAATTTGAAATTTTGTTCTGCTAATTATGTTTATATTTATATTTTTAGCAATGCCCTTGGCCCCTCTTTTCCTTCAGACAATACATATTTTGTCACCACTATGAGCCTTTTCATTATTTTCTCTTTTCTACCCCGAACTTTTAGTTAATACTAATACCCTTCATATTTAAGACTTAGTGTACTTAAGGTTCAATTATTTGTTTATCAGCTTTAAATGATATCCAGTGACACCATCCATCTCCCCTCTCTCATGCTTCTTCCCCATGTTTTAGTTGTGTTATTTTTGTCTGGGTATAGCATATAACACCAACAAACTCTTCTTAGCCCTTGTTCCTAACTTTGTTTTAGATCTTCAATCTAGAATAAAATATGTAAAATATTCACCACCAATCTCTTTGTCAAAGTCTTCACTATCATTTTTTTGTGAAGCTCATTCTCTAGTAGTTTACTTAAGAAGAGCTTCTAGGTATAATATTCCCTGAGTTTTTGTATATTCCCTAATTTTTCTATAGGCTTTAGACTTGAAGGACAACCTGAATGGAATAACATCCTTCACTCCCTTTCGTTTTGTGAGTATCTTAAAAATGTTGCCCCTTTATTTTCTTGTGTTGAATGTTTCTGTCAAGACATCTGATATCAACCCACTTGCTTTGCTTTCCTTTGTAAATTACTTAACCTTTTTTGGGGTCTGTTTCAGAGATAATCGTCCTGGGTAAATGTGGGTAAAAAGTGAAAAATGAACCTTGTGATATAAGATTCAGGCCTTTATTTCAATATATTTTCTTGAGTATGATTTTCAACATTACTTTCTCCTCATTTTTGCTTTTCTACACGTGGGACATCAAAAATATGTATTTCATTTTCTGTGCTTGTTTTGTGTATCTATAATTTTCTCCTTGATTCTTATTAATCTCTTCTCCTATTTTCTTTTCTTGGCTTTTCTCCAAGTGTATCCTTCATGCTTCCTGCAGGACTTTCACTCATATATATTTACTTTTGGCCACAGGTATGTGCTGAATTATGTTTTCCTCTCTTCTAAAATTCATATGTTGAAGACCCCAATGTGACAGTATTTGGAAAGTGGGTGTTTAGGAAGGAATTAAGGTTAAATGAGGTCACAGGGTGGGGCCCTAATCCGATAGGACTCTTATAAGAGGAAGAAAGAGAGAGAGAAACTCTCTCCATGGGCAAGCACCAAGGAAAGGCAATGTGAACATTCAATGTCTGCAAGCCAGAAAGAGAGCCCTCACCAGAAACCAAAAGATCTGCCAGATCTTGAACTTAGACTTTCCAGCCTCTAGAATGGTGAGAAAATAGATTTCTGTTTTTTAAGCCACACAGTCAATGGTATTTTGTTATGGCAGCCTGAGCAACTAAAACAACTGACTTGTAATTTATTTTTAATTTCTGAGATCACTTTGTCATTTTCTTCATTTCTCTCCTGCATTCTGACCATTTTTATTACATAGTTTTCTAGTGCATTTGTTTGTATCCTCAGTTTTAAATTCTAATTTGTGATATTCTTTTGTAACTGCAATTGCTTTTTAAATTATTTTAAATTAATTTTGAAGTGCTTTTTTATGGTTTTCTTTTGTTGTATGCTTGTAATTTTTCAAATGTTTTAATGTTTCTAATAGATTTCACTCTTACTCTCCTGCTGTCTCTTAAAGTATCTCTGTATGGATTCTGGATTCCTGTTTTTATCTTTTTATACTTATTTGTGTTAGATTTTCCCAGTCCAGCAATAGGAAAAGATCCTACAGCTGGGGGAGACAAGTGTTTGGGTTGGCCTCCCCGTTTCCCAAATCATTGTTTCCCTCTTTATTGTTACGGTAAAGGGCTTTTTAAAAAACTGTGGCGTCTTTTTTTCCTTCTTCAAATTCTTCTGGATTATATTATCTCAGTAATACTCATATCTTCAGCCCCTTCCTTCTTTCCCTTAAGCCCCAATAAATATTAAGTTATATTAATAAGGTGGACTGAATACTTTAGAATATCAGGATAAAATATTTGACTCTTGTTCATGTCTAGAAACAACAAGAGGCCACAGTTTTGAGCAGATGATAGAAGAGTTTCCCAAAGATTAACCTAATAACAGATTGCAAGGTTAATTGGAACCTCCAAGGAGACTCTCCACCTTCCAATGTACAAATACTTTCCTCTTCCCCAAAAGTGGTATCTTCTTCATACTGCCAATTTTCATCTTAGTCACCTTCCAAGGCCTTTTCATTGACTGCTTAGTAGCCAGTGCCCTGACCCACAAGACCTTAGACATGTTCTTAGTATTTCCATTCAGGGTAGAGCCCTCTTCTTCTTTATATAATTAATATTATATAATCTCTCTGTGTTCAGAGAGATTATATAATATTAACTCACCACCAACTCACCCTCCATATTTAACTCTCTTTCACACACCCCTTTCTGACTCTGCTTGTCTATAGTGTTTATTTCCCCCACTTACTTATACATTTTTTTTCTTCATTTCATCAAACTAATTTATTTATTCAGAGTACAGAAGGGAAAAGATCTTTTTCTTCACTGCTAGCCTAAGTATTATATCAGCCAAGCCACCTGCTTTGTTACTGGCTTGGGGATAATGGTAGGGCATATGGGGAAAAGCATGACTCCCTGTTTTTTATTATAAAGTATTAATTGTACATTATACACCAACAGGTAAGAATGGGGGGAGTGGAACTGTCCACCATAGCTGGGGTCAGAGGAGGAAAAAATTAGGAAAAATGTAGCAATTTTTAAAACTTTTTTTTTTATTATACATACATGTGGGGTACAATGTTGATTTTCAATAATTGTGTAAGGTGTGTGGTGGTTAGCTTATTCATCATTACAATATGCAATCATTCTTTGTGTCCGTTGACCAATTCCTCATTAGCCCACTTCCCCCTCCTCCTCCTCTCCCCTTTTCCACCTCTAGTTTCCTAAAAGTTCAACATATTACTGTGATTGGTGTTTCCTTCTTTCTTTCCCTCTGTCTCTCTTTATTGTTCAATTGCTTATTTATGGATTCAGTTCCCAGTTATGAGTGAGAACATACGGTATTTCTCTTTCTGTACCTGGGTTATTTAACTTAGGATAATTTTCTCCAGGCTCATCCATGTTGTTGTAAGTGGTAGGATTTCATTCTTTTTTATGGCTGAGTAGTATTCCATTGTGTATATATACCACAATTTCCTTATCCAGTCATCTATTGATGGACATTTAGGTTGGTTCCATCATCACCTAGCTATTGTAAATAGAGCTGCAATAAACATGGGAGTGCAGGTATCCCTTCTACGTGTTGCTTTCCAATCCTCTGGATATAACCCTAGGAGTGGAATTGCTGGATCATGTGGAAGTTCTATCTGTAGTTGTTCAAGGAACCTCCATACTGTTCTCCATAATGACTGTACTAATTTACAGTCCCACCAACAGTGCAGGAGGGTTCCTCTCTCTCCACATCTTTGCCAGCATGTGTTATCCTATCTTTTTTATAATAACCAGTCAGATTGGGGTGAGGCAATATCTCGAAGTGGTTTTGATTTGCATTTCCCTGGTGATTAGTGATGTTGAGCATTTTTTCATATACCTATTGGCCATTTACTTACTTATACATTGAAGAAATGTTTTCTAATTATAATATAACCAAACGCCGAGGTGTTCTTACTGGATCTTCCTGTTGATACATATGATTCTCAGGAGAAACTGTGGGTAGGTCAGTAGATAGGCATCCATCATTCTTTCACAGAAACACAGAAGTATAACATACTTATAAATTAAACTGAATAACTTTTCAGATAGCCTTAAGTTAGAGAATTGAAACACACCTGCCTAATTCTTCTGTTGAGTGACAGGAAAAATGAGAAATGCCTCTGAATCAAGCTACCTGAATTGGATGTGTCCTTTGATTTCTGACCTCACTCCTCTTCCAGATTGGTACCAGAACCACATATTGGTGTCCATCACATGCTGCTACTCATTTCCTCCTCTGAATGTGAACCACAGTATTTTAATTGCATCATATCTGAGTAAGTTTTTCAGGATTGCCAACTGATTCTGCACAAGCTCTTTTCATGGCCTCTCTACTCCCTTGCCAAAAGTTCTGACTGGTGTGGGCAGGCCAATAGCTACCATACGCCCCCTTCTGTAGTTTCAACATGAAGTAGAGGCACAATAGTTATTATTCAGAGTAAAATTATTTATGTTGAGAGTCCTTTTGCTCCTGCATCTCTATAATTCTAAATCTTTGTCCATACATTACAGATAAGCCTCACACCAAATTCCATATTAGGAATGATTATTAGGTACCTAATGTATGAAAAACAGTACACAAAGAAATGGTACAATGAAGAAGATTACACCATTATTCCTCTCGAGAAGATTTAAGTCATTCTTCCTCTCTCTCCCCTCATTCGTATATAGATGAATATGCATATAATATATACATATTACACATATATATGAATATGTATATATGTGTGTATACATATACACATATGTATGTGTATGTAGAAAACTACACAAATAAAATACATTGGCAATTTAGGCAAAAGAGAGATGAATTACCATAGTGGAGATTCTGGGAAGATTTTGTAAAACACTGGCCTCTCAGTGTTGAAGTAGAAAGCCTTTAGATGTAAGAATATCAGAGAAAGTACATTTAACAAAATAGAGAGTGCATTTAAAGAAAGGCTTGGAAATGAGAAAGTTTGTGCTGGGTGTGACAAATAGTAGTAGTTTCATTTGATTGAAACAGAACTGATAAAAGAAGGTAATAAATATTAAATTATATTAATAAAGTGGACTGATCCTTTAGAATATCAGGATAAAATATTTGACTCTTGTTCATGTCTAGAAACAACAAGAGGCTACAGTTTTGAGCAGATGATAGAAGAGTTTCCCAAAGATTAACCTAATAGCAGATTGCAAAATTAATTGGAATAAGGAGAAATTAGAGGCAGCAAAACCTGTTAGGGCAATTCCAATTGCCCAGACAAGAAAGAATAAAATATATCTCTGTATACAAACACAAAACATAACAACAAATCTTTCAACAAGATTATACCCCTTTTCCCTAAAAGAAATGTTTGATCAGAAGGCTTTATTGAGTATATGTGTTTTAGTTCGTTTTGTGTTGCTATAACAGAAATACCTGAGACTGGGTAATTTATAAGGAAAAGAGGTTTATTTGGCTTACAATTCTGGGACAGCTGCATCTGGCATGGACCTCAGGCTGCTTCTACTCATGGCAGAAAGTGGCAGGCAGCCTGCGGGTACAAGCAGGTCACATGGCAACAGGAAGAGAGAGAGAGAGAGAGAAAGAGAGAGAGAGAGAGAAGGTGCCAGAGTCTTTTTAAGCAATGAGCTCTTGCGGGAACTAATGGAGCGAGAACTCACTCATTACTCCCCCTCCCCCCTCCCCCAGGGAGAGCATTAATCCATTCATAAGGGATCTGCCTCCGAGACTCAATCAGTTTCCAACACTGCCACATTGGGGATCAAATTTCCACATGAGTTTTGGAGGGGACAACACATCCAAACTCCATCAATATGTTATTTAGCATCTGTAAGAAAGGAAATTTATTTCTGATACTGTAATAAAACCTGAGACTTTTGATTTGCCCAAATACCATTCCCCTGCTCAGTCATCTATAGAATAAATAATGCTGTCTGCATCATGCCAAAGCAGTCTGACATACTGTATTCACATTTAGAAATCTGAATTTAGCATCTCCAATAAAGAAACTAAAAATAAAACCTATTCTAAAGCTCTTTCTTCGTCCCTTCCTCCCTCACTTATTCTAGCTAATTATATCTCTTTTCCCTCTAAAACCAATTTCAAGAGGTTAACATTGATGAATAATTATATTTTATCTTATGCAAGGATGGTCACTGACAAATCTAAGCTAATCCAGGATTTTGTGTTAAATAGAAAGTCCAAATAGGGTCACTTAGGTTGAATAGAATGATTTTATCCTTTCTTCAAATCAAATATGAGGGACTCACATCTGCTAAATTTACCTCTGTAGGTCTTTGCCTACAGTGTGATGAAGGTCACTGAATTGATTAAAGAGTTTGTGGCAATAATGGGGTCTTCTGCAGATGCAATCTGAAATGATCAAAAAATTGAGAGCAAAAAGGGGCTTAAACGGTTCAATGGAGATAATACACCTGAAAAAAATCCAGCCCCTGTGTTGAATGATTATTCTTCCAAGTAGAAAAGAGTCTGTGATAATAGAGTGACTAGATATTTTTCCCTTTGAAACTATGAAAGAATATGAGAATGAAGTTTAAAAATGAAAGGCAGGGCCAGCCCGGTGGCGCACTGCTACAGTGCGCCGCTTGGGAGCGCGGTGGCGCTCCCGCTGAGGGTTCGGATCCCACATACAGACCGGTTCCCGCTCACTGGCTGAGCGAGGTGCAGACGCAGCACCAAGGGTTGCGATCCCGTTGCCGGTCCCGGTCCGGTACGGGCGCGACACTGAGGGTTGCGATCCGTTGCCGGACACGAAAAAAGACAAAAAGGAAATTAATTAATTAATTAATTAATTAAAAAATAAAAATGAAAGGCAAAAGATGAAAGTAAGGAAGGGAGGAATTCTAGGTGTAGAAATCTAAGTTGCTAGAAGAATTAGGAAGCTCCATCCATGGAGTGTATGAGAGAGACATGCATTTGTCTGGAACACAGAGGAAAGGACATGGTGAGCAGCATTCATTTGTCACCCTACAAGGCCTTACACTACTGGATATCTAGTCATGTGTGTAGGTCTTGCCCTCTAATTGGTCTGTGAGTTCCATGAGGCAGGATTGATCATTAATTTTCTTTGTACCTCTAGCATCATGCATAGAGCCATGTTTTGGGAATGCTTAATATAACATGTATAATATCAATAAATATATAATATAATTAAATGGACTTAGAAGTTTCCTTCTCATCCTATGATATCTGAGTTTCTTGAAGGCAAAGACTATCTCTTATTCACCATTGTATCCCACAGAACTTAAAGCCTAATGGACCCATAATAAGTATTTGTCACATTCTGCAGGCATGAGTACTTAGGCAATTATATGAAAAACAATGAATGAAAAAAAAATTGACAATGTCTATGGTCAACTAATCCAAACATATTTATTGAGTGTTTGTTAGGTATGCAGCACTACGCTAGCTGAATCTTTTGAAAAACACTACTGCTAGGATTATTTGCTATTTGGATTTATACCATATAACTGAAGAAGTCACAATTTGTATATTTAAAATGATTAAGCATGAGAAACATTCTTTTTTTAGGGTTGGTCAGGTAAAATTAAATCCTAAATAGCTAAAATAATTTATTATGTCAGTCTCTAGAATCATGATTTCTTTATAGGTATTTATATTTTTAATTTTTTTTAATCTCTAAGAAGAAAGGCCCTAGGAGAGTAATGAAAGATTAGACACTTCTAGAAGCAAAAAAAGGCAAAAAGGAAAAACCAATTATACACTGCTCAAACATGTGCATGTGCTTGTGAATGTGGGTACACAGACACACTCACACACGAAACACAACTCTTAACTCAGAGAAGGCAATGACTGTCCATGAATCACAGCATATATTCTCTTCTAATTTCCATGATTGTGATCTTGCAAGCATTCTGATAATTTTTCAGTGGGAGTGGCAGAAAACAGTCTCTGAAGACATCTGTGATTACACATTGTAAAAATCATCTCTATAATGCAATGTGCATGTAAGAGAGATGAAGCAGCTTGTTGCATTAACAAAGGCTTATTTCATACACAATTAACCTGCTTGCCAAACTGCAATGCTACTAATCCCAACCCAAGTGTGCATGGTACCATGAAATTAGGTGTACAAAAAAATGAAAATTCCAATTTATTAATTAGAAAGTTTAGGGGGGTATTTTTCATTAAATAGAAGAGCTTCCAGGATGTGTGGTGTTTGAAAGAGGTCCGTACCTGAATCACATGTACACCTTCATTCACCCACAAATGTCTTGTGTACAGCAGAACATACTGGAGCTGAATGATGCAAAAAGAATTAATCACTGCAGCTGAATCCAAATCAATAGTTCAGAGAGAACCAGCTGCTCTTCCCCCTTCAGGAGAAAACAAAACAAAACAAAACAAAAACTTTTAAAAGAAAGATCTGTGAAAAGAAATGGGAGACCCAGAGCTTCTATTATGAGGATTTTGTGATATGGTCAATATCTTAAGAAATCAATGCCATTCCAATGTTCATCACTTAAAGGGAAATGAACAGAAAAGGGGACTATTTTTCAAATTTCCCAGCTACATCTTATGAACTGAATTTAAAACAGGCCTCTAATGACCACCACTGCAGTGGTGGTACCAGGAGGAAGTAAAGTATTACAAAAAAAATTCTATTGGGAAAAATATATGGGTTTAGTGCTAGGTCTTCACAATATTATTTCGATCAAACTTAGCAAAGTTTTGGGGGTCATTACATTTCCTCCTTATACAGAGAGATTTGAACCATATTGTTTCTAGGGTAATTTTCAACTTTAACATTAATTTCTAGGTCATCAGTTACCTAAGCCAAACACATGCAAGTCCATGGACAAGAAACACTCACTTGCTCCATGGGCTCAAGACCTCCTAGGAAGGTCTTATCCTGCTTGAGTTTCTACTCTTAACTCAGCAAACATCAGAGTAAAGAAAGCAGTAGTCCCAATTTACATGCTCATAGGGAATGTTGCTCCTTCACTAGCCTTCACTTTTAAAAACAAGCGTTTACCTTCTTTCTATTCCAGGTCTTTACTTAAGAATCACCTCCTCAATAAGTGATTCTCACACATATCCGGCCTTTATCTCCCCATCTTCTGTTAAGTAACCTTGCCTGCTACTTCTCATCTGAGGAGATTTTGGAACCATCTTTGAAACCATTTGACGCCCTCAATTTTCTTCCACATTAAACTCCTTTGATCTTTCAAGGTAAACCACAGTGTTACAATTATAACATGGTTGTGCATTTGAAGCATTTCTGATTGACTGCTGTCCAAGCTGTTTTTCAACTACAGTTGGTGTTTTAACCTAAAGCTGTTTTTCAACTACAGTTGGTTTTTCAACCTAAAGTTGCCATCTCTAAGCCAATACTTGTATCCCCTTTTCTCCTTTACACTTATCACTCTGCATTTTATTTATTAATCTGTCTTATTGTCATAGAGAATATGAGTTCACTGAGGACAAAGACTTGGTCTCTGTTTTTCAAGTTGTATCCCCAGTACCTAAAATAATGCTTGGTACACAACAGGTGTTCAATAAATATTTGTTAAATTAATGAATTAATAAATTAATGAGTCTATATTTTGCTGCTAGACAATTGCAAACTAAATTTCCAGTTCATACTGCTAGGATTTCACCCTCCAGTCTTTTTTCCAATTATACATCTTCAAAATTTTACCTGCTACACAGATTGTGAAAGAACTTTTAAAACTCTGATTCTTAATCCCAACATTGGATACTTCTAATTTGAAACATCATACACATTTTCAAGTAGATACTAGAAATCAACAAATACAACATTATTGGCTTAGAGATGGCAACTTTAGGTTGAAAAACCAACTGTAGTTGAAAAACAGCTTTAGGTTAAAACACCAACTGTAGTTGAAAAACAGCTTGGACAGCAGTCAATCAGAAATGCTTCAAATGCACAACCATGTTATAATTGTAACACTGTGGTTTACCTTGAAAGATAAAAGGAGTTTAATGTGGAAGAAAATTGAGGGCATCAAATGGTTTCAAAGATGGTTCCAAAATCTCCTCAGGTGAGAAGTAGCAGGCAAGGTTACTTAACAGAAGATGGGGAGATAAAGGCCGGATATGTGTGAGAAAGGTTTAGAACAGTAAATTTGAAAAAACCATTATGGAGTTAAGGAGATGAGTGACAATCACATTAGGGCCATGCTTAGAGCTCTGTAATGCACCAACTCAGAATTATTTTACTACTCCCACACATATGAGCTTCAGGGGTCCTTACTTCCAATCAGCTTATCTATCTCACAAACAAACAGCAAAAATTAAGGTAAAGAAATTAGTAATATCTTGATATCAAGACTGAGAGTCAGAGTTGTAAGAGCTCATTTATAATCTGCACAGCATGGCAGAACATCAAAGATATACACCTGTTTCACTTTAATAGAAAATACAGACAAATGCAGTCTCTCACACTTCATGTCTGCATATAGAAAGGAAATCTACTAAATGATGAATGAGAATGTGGAGGGGTGGGGAAGCTTTACTCCCTGAAAAAGTCTCTAATGTATTACCTCTGATTTGGGGCTTTAAGGATCAGATATATTATCTCTTTAAAGACTATCTGGAAAATTTCTTTGCTTTGCAAAATTAATGTTTGGATAATAAAAAGTAAATCAACCAACTAAATTCAGTCCTTTGACAGGAAAGAAACGAAAGCAGAGATCCTCATCTTTGGCATTTGTGAAAATGAAGAGATTGCAATCTTAAATTTATAATGTGGACTCTGTAAAGGTTCTACCTATTCTCATGCCTTGTGGATTGACTATATACAGCAATTATTTTCAAGAACAGCAGTAGGAAGTAAAAAGAAAAGATGGGAAGCAAGGTTCTGCATTTTAAGCAGCTGTTTTAGACAGGAGAAAATCTTACACAGGCTGTGAACACAAAGAGACTCCATGAAGGAAACAGACCACATGATGGAAAAGCAGAGAGAATTTTAAATGTCATTGCAAATGACAGCAGCCACTCGGATCCCAAGAGCATCAGTTGGGTAAACAGGATTTCTCCCTACCCACCCTTCTCTGTTCACATTAATTAATGGCGACCCCCCTGAAGCAGTAAGCAGATGCTGCCTGGTTGCTCCCAATGTCCTCCAGGGGGCAAAATTAGATGAAAATCCTTAGTCTTTCCAGTAAAACTGATTTTACATTATTAATCCAAGAAAAATACTTTTCAGCTTTCATGGGCCAATATGCCCAAATAAAAGAGGCATATGATAAACACATAAGTTTTTATAAGCAATGATCAGAATGAAGAGATGGAATTCTGGACTGGCTGGAGTGTTCATAATTATAAAAACGTCATTGTATAGGACAGACAACATTCTTCAGCACAGACAATATTCCTTGAATGTTGTCTACTCTAATTTTGGACCTGTGAGTAAGTAAAGCTGGACAACCTCTGTCACACCACAGCTACCTCTCCAAAGCTCAGATGTAACAACTTCCTGCAATCCCTGCTCCACCCACCCATCTCCAAGCAACCTTCAAATTGCCTGATTCCCGCACTCTCCTTTGCTCTCTTCCCTCCAGTTTCAGATCCCTTGACTATGTGACTCACACCTTGCCCCAGCACTGCCTGATTCCGATGTCCCAATTGTACCCACTTCTCCAGTTCATTGATTCAGCTGATGCCTTCCAACTATCAATTTTGTATACTCTCCAGGTTTCAATGTGCCTGAAGTTCTAGATAAAGGATAGTCTCAGTGGACTAACTCAGTGCAGGATTTTTCCCCTGCCTTTCAGTTAGGGAAGGGGGATCAGGCAATATAATACATAATCTTATTTAAATCTGTAGTCATCTACAGAACCCTTGGAACACACCCTTCATTCCTTGAAGAATTTAGCATTTTCTTCACTGTAATCCTCTCCAACACCACTCCTGAAATAACTCTTGGTGATTTCAGTATCCACTAACTAATTAGGCAATAATACTCTGGTTCCTTGACTCTTGAACTTCTCTGCCCTAATGATCTTGTCCTTGACCTAAACCTCAGCATCTACTGCCATGGTCAAACTTGGCATTACCAATAATGATACCTCTCCACCAATTTCAATTTTAATCATCCCACTTATCCATGCTCCTATCTAAGTCCAAGCTTCCACTTTTGTACTGGATCACGTGTTATGCTGAATCAAGAATTCCTCTCATGATGTTTCCCTCTTTTCTCTGCATCTTCCATTTTTCCCTCTCTTTTAGCTCACTCTAATCAGTATTCACATGCTGCAATAGCTCTCATTCAAAAAGGAAGCTTTTTGATCCCACATTCTCCACAAACTTCATAAAATGAAATCTCTCTCTCCATCTCACACCCTTTCCCATCTATTCTACTTTATTTTTCTGCATTGTTCATATTATACTATGGAGAAAGAGTTATATATTTCTTTGTCATCTGTCTATCATCACTAGAATATAAATTTTATGCCGGGAGTGACTCTGTCTGTTTTGCTTTATTAAATACATCTACTGCCTAGATGGGGGCCTAAACCATGGAAGGCATTCGATTAATAACTGATGAGTGAATGAATGAATGAATTGATGGGTCTTTCTTAAAAGACTCAAGACATCTTAATGAGTGTCTCCCCTGTGACAACCACAATGGGGCAAGGCTGTTCTCTTACATCTCCACTTCTACAGTATCTTCAGATGTCTTTATCAAGATCATTTATTATTTTCCTTTTAGCTGCCTCTATAGCATGAAAGATTCAACAAACTTTTTTCTGGACCCCTAAAAAAATCATCTATAATGTATGTTCCTCTTTTTCCAAACAGTTCATACTATCAGTTTCCCTCTGTTTTGTTGTACATCTGAAACCCACGTTCACATTATGGCTTTGTCTTAGTTCACTCAGGCTGTTATAACAGAATGCCATAGACTGGGTGGCTCATAAACAACCAGAAATTTATTTCTCACAGTTCTGGGGGCTGGGAAGTCCAAGATAAGGACGCCAGCAGATTCAGTGTCTGGTGAGGGCCCACTTCCTGGTTCATAGGTGATATCTTTTCTCAGAGTCCTCACAGGGTAGAAGGGAGAAGAGAGCTATCTGGGTCCTCTTCTTTAAAGGCAGTAATCCCGTTTATGAGAACGCTCATTACCTAATCTTTTCCCAAAGGCCCCACCTTCAAATTCCATCACACTGGGGATTAGGTTTCAACATATGAATTTTGGGAAGACACAAACATTCGATCTATAGCAGGCAGTTTGTGCTTCATTCTGATTCACAAGATAACATATCCATAGACAATATCAAAAATCTTCCCAGCCATGCTACTCAACAATGGAAAACTAACCTTTCCAAGTACAAGGAGGCAGTGAGATACTGAGATTCAGAGGTTACTTGAGTATTGTAGCATGACTTCACATCTGTTTAAATATCCATTAATTGCAAAATCTACATGAATCATCTGATAACCAGGCCTTGTGTGACAAACTGAGTGTATTACAAATTGCCAAGGTGCTGGGTGGGTAGAATAGAGGACATTGATAATATTAATTGGTACCATAGAGAAGTCTTACTGGTACAGGATAAAATTCATCTATCTACCCAACTGTACAGATCATTTTTCCAAAACATCCTACAACTAGTCTATTACTCAATTATGAATAACAGTGGCTAACAAGTTTTTGTTTTTTTTTTTTTTGTCCTTTTTGAGACCGGCCACACCGTGCTCAGCCAGTGAGTGCACCAGCCATCCGTATATAGGATCCAACCCGCGGCGGGAGTGCTGCTGCGCTCCCAGCGCCACACTCTCCCGAGTGCGCCATGGGCTCGGCCCAGTGGCTAAAAAGTTGATGTGAAACCTCAGGCATTAGTCTATAATAACTTGTCTCCTTTATCAAGCAAACACATGAGGCTAGTATGTCACTCCATGATGATACAACAAATAACATAATTCATACTACTCTTTCTTTGTCTTACTTCTCTTGAGAAGTGTAACAGAAGTAATAGTCTCTTTACTAAAGGTATTTATTCAAACACTGCTGTCATGAAGTCAATGCCATTTCCATTGATAAACTCTTTGATGTGAAAGGGAAAAGTGACACAAGTATTTACGGTGCTGTTATATATACACAATTCCAATTGTCCTTAGAAATATTTCTGTGAAAGCAAATGGCAAGAAAAGTCATGCTGGTAGCTGCAAGACAGCAATATTCAATACTCATTGTTATACCGCATTTAATGTCAGCCATGAATCATTTGGAAGCCTGATTAAAACTATAAATAGAAAGCAACTATCTAGGATTTTAATCAAAAGAATCCCTTTAATACTACCTTATAGCCTTTGAAATAAAAAGGCAGCTAATAAGAAAAAAGCAATCTTGTGAGGATAACTTATTAAAACCAAAACAAACTACTTAGCCTCAGTTCTGCACAAAAACTGTTAACTCCTAAAACAGTGCTGCTGCTAACATGCTTAAATAACAATTGTGAAAACTGAGAATATTGAAGTGTCACCCTCCATCTCCCCTGGAATATGAGAAAATTTAAATTTTTTTGTCAATTTGGTGTGGCACTGTATTAGTCCATTTCTGTTACTTATAAAAAAAATTGAAATTGGGTAATTTAGGAAAAAAACTGAAATTTATCACTTACAGTTTCAGCAGCTAGGAAGTTCAAAGTCCAGGGAACATATCTGGTGAAAGCTTTTTTTGGTGGTAACTTAAGTGGTGGCAGGCTATCATATTATGAAATGGCAGAGCAGAGAGAGCAGACTTTCTCATTCATTCTCTTTTTACAGCCCTCCAAACCACACAATGACCACCATTTTTAATCCATTCTCTAAGGCATGGTCCTACAGTTTAATCGCCCCTTCAAGGCCCCACCTTTCAATTACCGTAATTGGATTTCCCACCCTCTTTACAGTGTCACTCTGGGGGTCAATTTTGAGGCAGGACTCTCAATCCAAGGCACGGAGAAATATCTCAACTTTCTCTTCTTCTACAAACTTGCCTGACTATAAACCTTCCTAATTCTTTTCCTTCTTTCTTCTACCCACAGCTGACCTTCTACCTGCTTCCCAGACACATCCTCCCATTTCAGCCATCTTTCTCTCTTTCCTCTTTACCCTACTGATACTGTTCACCTAGCCTCTAAACATGATCACATCTTTCCCATTAAGAATAAAAACTAGAGTGCAGCACTTTGGAGCGCAGTGGCACTCCCGCCACGGATTCAGATCCTATATACGGATGGCCGGTGCGCTCACTGGCTGGCGCGGTGCGGGCGACACCGCACCAAGGGTCGCGATCCCCTTACCGGTCACAAAAAGGACAAAAAAAAAAAAAAGTATAAAAACTAAACTAAACAAAACACCACCCCCAACATACATCCCAAACCTCAGGTCATCCTTGGTCCCAAGTCTCCTATCTCTCTCCTTTCTTTCAGGACTAAGCTCTTAGAAAG
>NW_007728302.1:145463-156128 GCF_000696425.1 Galeopterus variegatus | reverse complement strand
GCGCCCGTACCGGACCGGGACCGGCAACGGGATCGCAACCCTCAGTGTCGCACCCGCACCTTGCTCGGCCAGTGAGTGGGAACTGGTCTGTATGTGGGATCCGAACCCTCGGCGGGAGCGCCGCCGTGCTCCCAAGCGGCGCACTGTAGCAGTGCGCCACCGGGCCGGCCCCAGCATTTGAAGCATTTCTGATTGACTGCTGTCCAAGCTGTTTTTCAACTACAGTTGGTGCTTTTGATGGATAATATAAGAAGAAGCATCTATAATAAACTTGTTTAGTTTTGGTTCTATATTTATATTCAACCAATGTTGCTATGAAGTATTTTAACACACTTTTTACATTTCTGAGTTTTTAAATTTGATTAGATTTTTTAGGTATATTTTAAATATGTCATTGATGTTGTATTTGTTGATTTCTAGTATCTACTTGAAAATGTGTATGATGTTTCAAATTAGAAGTATCCAATGTTGGGATTAAGAATCAGAGTTTTAAAAGTTCTTTCACAATCTGTGTAGCAGGTAAAATTTTGAAGATGTATAATTGGAAAAAAGACTGGAGGGTGAAATCCTAGCAGTATGAACTGGAAATTTAGTTTGCAATTGTCTAGCAGCAAAATATAGACTCATTAATTTATTAATTCATTAATTTAACAAATATTTATTGAACACCTGTTGTGTACCAAGCATTATTTTAGGTACTGGGGATACAACTTGAAAAACAGAGACCAAGTCTTTGTCCTCAGTGAACTCATATTCTCTATGACAATAAGACAGATTAATAAATAAAATGCAGAGTGATAAGTGTAAAGGAGAAAAGGGGATACAAGTATTGGCTTAGAGATGGCAACTTTAGGTTGAAAAACCAACTGTAGTTGAAAAACAGCTTTAGGTTAAAACACCAACTGTAGTTGAAAAACAGCTTGGACAGCAGTCAATCAGAAATGCTTCAAATGCACAACCATGTTATAATTGTAACACTGTGGTTTACCTTGAAAGATCAAAGGAGTTTAATGTGGAAGAAAATTGAGGGCATCAAATGGTTTCAAAGATGGTTCCAAAATCTCCTCAGGTGAGAAGTAGCAGGCAAGGTTACTTAACAGAAGATGGGGAGATAAAGGCCGGATATGTGTGAGAAAGGTTTAGAACAGTAAATTTGAAAAAACCATTATGGAGTTAAGGAGATGAGTGACAATCACATTAGGGCCATGCTTAGAGCTCTGTAATGCACCAACTCAGAATTATTTTACTACTCCCACACATATGAGCTTCAGGGGTCCTTACTTCCAATCAGCTTATCTATCTCACAAACAAACAGCAAAAATTAAGGTAAAGAAATTAGTAATATCTTGATATCAAGACTGAGAGTCAGAGTTGTAAGAGCTCATTTATAATCTGCACAGCATGGCAGAACATCAAAGATATACACCTGTTTCACTTTAATAGAAAATACAGACAAATGCAGTCTCTCACACTTCATGTCTGCATATAGAAAGGAAATCTACTAAATGATGAATGAGAATGTGGAGGGGTGGGGAAGCTTTACTCCCTGAAAAAGTCTCTAATGTATTACCTCTGATTTGGGGCTTTAAGGATCAGATATATTATCTCTTTAAAGACTATCTGGAAAATTTCTTTGCTTTGCAAAATTAATGTTTGGATAATAAAAAGTAAATCAACCAACTAAATTCAGTCCTTTGACAGGAAAGAAACGAAAGCAGAGATCCTCATCTTTGGCATTTGTGAAAATGAAGAGATTGCAATCTTAAATTTATAATGTGGACTCTGTAAAGGTTCTACCTATTCTCATGCCTTGTGGATTGACTATATACAGCAATTATTTTCAAGAACAGCAGTAGGAAGTAAAAAGAAAAGATGGGAAGCAAGGTTCTGCATTTTAAGCAGCTGTTTTAGACAGGAGAAAATCTTACACAGGCTGTGAACACAAAGAGACTCCATGAAGGAAACAGACCACATGATGGAAAAGCAGAGAGAATTTTAAATGTCATTGCAAATGACAGCAGCCACTCGGATCCCAAGAGCATCAGTTGGGTAAACAGGATTTCTCCCTACCCACCCTTCTCTGTTCACATTAATTAATGGCGACCCCCCTGAAGCAGTAAGCAGATGCTGCCTGGTTGCTCCCAATGTCCTCCAGGGGGCAAAATTAGATGAAAATCCTTAGTCTTTCCAGTAAAACTGATTTTACATTATTAATCCAAGAAAAATACTTTTCAGCTTTCATGGGCCAATATGCCCAAATAAAAGAGGCATATGATAAACACATAAGTTTTTATAAGCAATGATCAGAATGAAGAGATGGAATTCTGGACTGGCTGGAGTGTTCATAATTATAAAAACGTCATTGTATAGGACAGACAACATTCTTCAGCACAGACAATATTCCTTGAATGTTGTCTACTCTAATTTTGGACCTGTGAGTAAGTAAAGCTGGACAACCTCTGTCACACCACAGCTACCTCTCCAAAGCTCAGATGTAACAACTTCCTGCAATCCCTGCTCCACCCACCCATCTCCAAGCAACCTTCAAATTGCCTGATTCCCGCACTCTCCTTTGCTCTCTTCCCTCCAGTTTCAGATCCCTTGACTATGTGACTCACACCTTGCCCCAGCACTGCCTGATTCCGATGTCCCAATTGTACCCACTTCTCCAGTTCATTGATTCAGCTGATGCCTTCCAACTATCAATTTTGTATACTCTCCAGGTTTCAATGTGCCTGAAGTTCTAGATAAAGGATAGTCTCAGTGGACTAACTCAGTGCAGGATTTTTCCCCTGCCTTTCAGTTAGGGAAGGGGGATCAGGCAATATAATACATAATCTTATTTAAATCTGTAGTCATCTACAGAACCCTTGGAACACACCCTTCATTCCTTGAAGAATTTAGCATTTTCTTCACTGTAATCCTCTCCAACACCACTCCTGAAATAACTCTTGGTGATTTCAGTATCCACTAACTAATTAGGCAATAATACTCTGGTTCCTTGACTCTTGAACTTCTCTGCCCTAATGATCTTGTCCTTGACCTAAACCTCAGCATCTACTGCCATGGTCAAACTTGGCATTACCAATAATGATACCTCTCCACCAATTTCAATTTTAATCATCCCACTTATCCATGCTCCTATCTAAGTCCAAGCTTCCACTTTTGTACTGGATCACGTGTTATGCTGAATCAAGAATTCCTCTCATGATGTTTCCCTCTTTTCTCTGCATCTTCCATTTTTCCCTCTCTTTTAGCTCACTCTAATCAGTATTCACATGCTGCAATAGCTCTCATTCAAAAAGGAAGCTTTTTGATCCCACATTCTCCACAAACTTCATAAAATGAAATCTCTCTCTCCATCTCACACCCTTTCCCATCTATTCTACTTTATTTTTCTGCATTGTTCATATTATACTATGGAGAAAGAGTTATATATTTCTTTGTCATCTGTCTATCATCACTAGAATATAAATTTTATGCCGGGAGTGACTCTGTCTGTTTTGCTTTATTAAATACATCTACTGCCTAGATGGGGGCCTAAACCATGGAAGGCATTCGATTAATAACTGATGAGTGAATGAATGAATGAATTGATGGGTCTTTCTTAAAAGACTCAAGACATCTTAATGAGTGTCTCCCCTGTGACAACCACAATGGGGCAAGGCTGTTCTCTTACATCTCCACTTCTACAGTATCTTCAGATGTCTTTATCAAGATCATTTATTATTTTCCTTTTAGCTGCCTCTATAGCATGAAAGATTCAACAAACTTTTTTCTGGACCCCTAAAAAAATCATCTATAATGTATGTTCCTCTTTTTCCAAACAGTTCATACTATCAGTTTCCCTCTGTTTTGTTGTACATCTGAAACCCACGTTCACATTATGGCTTTGTCTTAGTTCACTCAGGCTGTTATAACAGAATGCCATAGACTGGGTGGCTCATAAACAACCAGAAATTTATTTCTCACAGTTCTGGGGGCTGGGAAGTCCAAGATAAGGACGCCAGCAGATTCAGTGTCTGGTGAGGGCCCACTTCCTGGTTCATAGGTGATATCTTTTCTCAGAGTCCTCACAGGGTAGAAGGGAGAAGAGAGCTATCTGGGTCCTCTTCTTTAAAGGCAGTAATCCCGTTTATGAGAACGCTCATTACCTAATCTTTTCCCAAAGGCCCCACCTTCAAATTCCATCACACTGGGGATTAGGTTTCAACATATGAATTTTGGGAAGACACAAACATTCGATCTATAGCAGGCAGTTTGTGCTTCATTCTGATTCACAAGATAACATATCCATAGACAATATCAAAAATCTTCCCAGCCATGCTACTCAACAATGGAAAACTAACCTTTCCAAGTACAAGGAGGCAGTGAGATACTGAGATTCAGAGGTTACTTGAGTATTGTAGCATGACTTCACATCTGTTTAAATATCCATTAATTGCAAAATCTACATGAATCATCTGATAACCAGGCCTTGTGTGACAAACTGAGTGTATTACAAATTGCCAAGGTGCTGGGTGGGTAGAATAGAGGACATTGATAATATTAATTGGTACCATAGAGAAGTCTTACTGGTACAGGATAAAATTCATCTATCTACCCAACTGTACAGATCATTTTTCCAAAACATCCTACAACTAGTCTATTACTCAATTATGAATAACAGTGGCTAACAAGTTTTTGTTTTTTTTTTTTTTGTCCTTTTTGAGACCGGCCACACCGTGCTCAGCCAGTGAGTGCACCAGCCATCCGTATATAGGATCCAACCCGCGGCGGGAGTGCTGCTGCGCTCCCAGCGCCACACTCTCCCGAGTGCGCCATGGGCTCGGCCCAGTGGCTAAAAAGTTGATGTGAAACCTCAGGCATTAGTCTATAATAACTTGTCTCCTTTATCAAGCAAACACATGAGGCTAGTATGTCACTCCATGATGATACAACAAATAACATAATTCATACTACTCTTTCTTTGTCTTACTTCTCTTGAGAAGTGTAACAGAAGTAATAGTCTCTTTACTAAAGGTATTTATTCAAACACTGCTGTCATGAAGTCAATGCCATTTCCATTGATAAACTCTTTGATGTGAAAGGGAAAAGTGACACAAGTATTTACGGTGCTGTTATATATACACAATTCCAATTGTCCTTAGAAATATTTCTGTGAAAGCAAATGGCAAGAAAAGTCATGCTGGTAGCTGCAAGACAGCAATATTCAATACTCATTGTTATACCGCATTTAATGTCAGCCATGAATCATTTGGAAGCCTGATTAAAACTATAAATAGAAAGCAACTATCTAGGATTTTAATCAAAAGAATCCCTTTAATACTACCTTATAGCCTTTGAAATAAAAAGGCAGCTAATAAGAAAAAAGCAATCTTGTGAGGATAACTTATTAAAACCAAAACAAACTACTTAGCCTCAGTTCTGCACAAAAACTGTTAACTCCTAAAACAGTGCTGCTGCTAACATGCTTAAATAACAATTGTGAAAACTGAGAATATTGAAGTGTCACCCTCCATCTCCCCTGGAATATGAGAAAATTTAAATTTTTTTGTCAATTTGGTGTGGCACTGTATTAGTCCATTTCTGTTACTTATAAAAAAAATTGAAATTGGGTAATTTAGGAAAAAACTGAAATTTATCACTTACAGTTTCAGCAGCTAGGAAGTTCAAAGTCCAGGGAACATATCTGGTGAAAGCTTTTTTTGGTGGTAACTTCAGTGGTGGCAGGCTATCATATTATGAAATGGCAGAGCAGAGAGAGCAGACTTTCTCATTCATTCTCTTTTTACAGCCCTCCAAACCACACAATGACCACCATTTTTAATCCATTCTCTAAGGCATGGTCCTGCAATCTAACCACCTCTTCAAGGCCCCACCTTTTAATTACCATAACAGGATTTCCCAACCTCTTAACACTGTCACAGTAGGATCCAAGTTTTGGGGGGACACTCAATCCAAGGTAAGCACTGAATATTATATAAATAATACATTTTTCTCCCAGAAGTAAATGCTTGTTGCTTTGTCCCCCATGGATTTGTCATCCCACTTCCCCTGGGTGATGAAGCGGCAAAGGATTACTCAAAGCCTATCTCTTCTGAGCAGTGAGAAGCCCTGAAGTGGTTAACTTCCCCAGAACCCTCAAGCGAAAGGCATCCCTTCCTTGGGAAATTAACCCCAAATTGGGGTTCTCTTCCTGTATTTATTTTCCAGACCAGGAAGTTACAGGAAGAGAACATAGGTGGGGTTATAGTTTAATTATATAGGCTGGTAACTTTTAGTGAAACAAAGTCAGATGACATTCCATTAGACAATTAAGTGATCCACCAACAAAAGCTTGATCTTACCAAACATTTCTTCTGCCTCCAGCAATTTTCCAGTATCTTTACATATCAATCAGTAATTAGTCCTTGAGCCTGCAACCTGGCTGTGCCATAAATCTTTATCTTACAACAGAGACTTTATAGCCTTAGGAAAATTTCCTGTCCTTAGCAAGGTCAATATTTGAAACTGCAAGGCTTTGGAAAACCAGGCCCTGTGAAATACATTTGCTTTAAGAATCCTCTACAAATGTTCAAACAATTCACGATATAGACATATGCACTTCATTCTTGTGGGACTGGATAATGGGAGTGGTGCTGTGCTATTCACAGACCACAGATCACTAGGACAGGAAACTTCCTTAAGGTAACCAGACGTGCAGTTGATAATACAGGGATATAAAATAATTCTTTACTGTGCCTTTTTTATTTGATAGACAAGTAACAACAGAATTAGAGTTTTATGAATAATATTGACCAAAGGCCACAAATAAGAAACTTTAAGGATTCAAGTGAACTGCAGTTACAGAAGAATAGATGGAAATCAACACCTTTTTCACCATGAGTCCAAATCCGATTATATTGTCTCCTTAATCCACACTGCAGCATCAAAATTTCCAAATATTTGACTTCTGATATCTTATTTATAATAATGTAGGACAAACCACTCTGCATCCCCAAACAGGAAATTCATACTCTCTTGTTCTACATTTGGCTCATGTCATTCCCACCTTCCAAAATGTCCTGCACCTTTACTCTCATACCAAAATCTTAAACTCCCTAAGATGTGGTTCAATTCTTCCTTCATTGGGAAAAGGACAGTCTCTTCAATAAATGTGCAGGGAAAACTGGATATACATATGTAGAAGAATGAAACTAGATCCCTATCTCTCACCATATAAAAAAATCAAATCAAAATGTATTAAAAACTTAAATGTAAGACCAAAATCTATGAAACTACTAGGAAAAAAAACACAAAGAAAATGCTTCAGGACATTGCTCAAGACGGATACTTTATGAAAAGGACCTCAAAAGCACAGGCAACTAAAGCAAAAATAAATGGGATTATATCAAACTAAAAACTTCTGCACAGCAAAGGAAAAAATCAACAGAATGAAGAGAAAAACCACAGAATGTGGAAAAAAATTATAAATTATGCATTTGACAAGACATTAATACCCAGAGTATGCAAGGAAGTCAAACAACTCAACAGCAAAAATGAAAAAATAATCTGATTTTAAAATGGGTAAATGACCTGAATAGACATTTCTCAAAAGAAGAAATACAAATGGCTAGCAGGTACATGAAAACAGTGCTCACCATCATGAATCATCACAGAGATGCAAATCATACCACAAGAAGATGTCATCTCACTCCAGTTAGAGTGGCTATTCTCAAAAAGATAGAAAATAACAAATGTCGGCAAGGATGTGGAGAAAGAGGAACTCATATACTGTTGGTGGGAATGTATATTAGCACAGCCATTATAGAAAACAGCATAGAATTTCCTCAGAAAATTAAAACTAGAACTACCATATGATCCAGCAAACCCACTACTGGGTATGTATTTAAAGGAAAGGAAGTTCACATATCAAAGAAATACTTGCATTCCCATGTTTATTGCAGCACTATTTGCAATACTCAAGATATGGAATCAACTTAAGTGTTCATCAATGGATGAATGGATAAAGAAAATGCTATATATGTACACAATGGAATACTATTCAGCCACAAAAAATAATGAAATATTGTGATTCATGGCAACATGAATGAGTATGGAGGGCATTATGCTAAGTGAAGTAAACCAGGAGCAGAAAGAGAAATACACATATTCTCACTCACATATGAGAGCTAAGAAAGTTGATGGCATAAAAGTAGAGAGTAAAACAGTGGTTACCAGAGGCTGGGAGGGGGAGAAGTAGGGAGGTTAGTGAGAAGTTGGTTAATGGATATAAAATTATAGCTAGCTAGGAGGACTAAAATCTAGTGTTCTATAGCACTGTAGGGTGACTATAATTAACTACAACTTATTGTATACTTTTGATCAGCTAGAAGAGAGGATTTTGACTGTTTCCAACAAAAAGAAATGATAAATCTTGGAGGTAACAGAAAAAAAATCAAGTGCTTTCAGGGTTTCAGGGTAGAAGAGAAGGAAAGAGAAATAGGTAGGTGGAGCACAGAGGATTTTTAGGGGAACGAAACTACTCAGTATCGTACTGTAATGATGAATACATGAAATAATGCATTTGGCAAATCCCATAGAACAGTACAACACAAAGAGAGAACACTAATGTAAAATTTAGTTAATAACAATGTACCAATATTGGTTTGTAATTATAACAAATGTATCACACTAATATAAGATGTTAATAATAGGAGAAACTGTTGGAGTAGGATGTAAACTGTCTGTGCTTTCTACTCAATTTTTGTGTAAACCAAAAACTGATATAAAGACAAAGTTCATTACTTAAAAAAAAATAAGCAAACTAGTTGAATAACTTTACACTAAGTAGGTGAATATTTTACCCCTATGATTTGTATGCCATTGGTTACTACAACTCTCCAAGGAGAAAAGCCAAAATGCAAGGTATTTTTTAAATAGATAAACAGTAAGTATCATGCTTTGCTTCAGAATTTATCATTAACCAGAAGCTGAGATCTCTCCAACTCGTTGCTGTCTGACATGAAAACAAAGATGAGGCAGTGTAACTGAGGGTTCATTTCTTCAGTCCTGAAACCACCCTAGGATTCTAGTGGTACAAATGGGCAGAAACAAACACTCGGGGAATGTCCCACAGGGTACCAGATGGGCCCCTCACAGAAATGAACAGGCAATGGATCCAGATTCTAAGCTTTGCTAAAACTGCTTACTAGATACGATTTGCTTATTGTTCCTCACATGTTAATGTCTAGACCATGCTAAGTCCTAAAGACAGCTGCCCTTAACCTCCATTTGAGGCACAGCAGTCGTTATTTTTTTTATTTTTTTTTTGTCTTTTTCCGTGTCCGGCAACGGATCGCAACCCTCAGTGTTGCCCCCGTACCGGACCAGGGACCGGCAGCGGGATTGCAACCCTCGGCGTTGCCCCCGTGCCTCGCTCAGCCAGTGAGCGGGAACCGGTCTGTATGTGGGATCCGAACCCTCGGGCGGGAGCGCCGCCGCGCTTCCCAAGTGGCGCACTTATCCAGTGCGCCACCGGGCCAGCCCGTTGTTATTTTTAACTGCTTGATTCAGAGCCCATAGACAGACTGATGGTGACAAGAGGTATCCGTGATAAATCACTGCTTTTTGGGATTTGTTTCATGAACAGAGGTTTTTACTGCTGTTTGGGTAACATTGTCAGTAATGCAAAAGTACTCCTAGAACTTGGCTAATTCTGAATTATAACATTAGAATGGCGTGTATGCAGATTTAGGAGGAAGAAGAAAAGAAAAAAATTAAAACAAAATCTCCAACTGCTCTCCTTATGAAGGCAACCTTCTCCTTAACTACATTTACATTCTCTGGAAGTACATAATTAGTGCTGACTCTCAATGATGATCAGTCAGCCACATCTGTCATAACCCAGGCTGCCCTGCTAACTATTATCTAAATCAGACAGTTTAGACACAGTAGTAAATCATGGCTTCTGACATGTTTGCCATAGAAGTGTATTCTTTGCGATTAATTTTCCCTTAATTTCTGCCCATCATTCATGGTAGAATATGGCATGTATTAATGGCCCTCTACTCAACCACAACTTCATTAATAAGAAAAAGTTAAAAAATGGAATTTCTTTCATCTGCAAAAATGAGGACAGTTTTCATACAAAAAGGAAGAAAAATGCAATATTTAATTGGGTAGGTAGTAAATGTGGAGGAAAAGAGAGATAATAAGTAGCCAACAAATATGTAAGTTACCCAGGATACCAAAACACACAATATATTTTTGGAGAAAGTTAAACATTACTGAAAAACATTAGAGGAGATAATTTAAAAATTGAGCAAAGTATCATTTTTTTTTTCAATTGAAAAATTTTTTTTTATTTTTATTTTTTTATTTTGTCAATATACAATGTAGTTAGTTATTGTGTCCCATCACCAAAACCTCCCTCCCTCCTCCCTCTCCGCCCTCCCACCCAGGTGTGTCCCCTCCATTTTCTTGTTGTAAGAACTTCAAAAAAAAAAGTTGTGGTTGTTATATCTTCCTCTCCCTCCCCCCCGGTTTTTGTTGTTGTTGTTGTTGTTGTTGGTGTTGTTGTTGTTGTTTGTTTGTTTTTGTGTGTGTGTGTGAGAGTGTGTGTGTGTGTGTGTGTGAGAGTGTGTGTGTGTGTGTGTGTGTGTGAATTGATTCATTCATCTT
>NW_007728302.1:125799-144665 GCF_000696425.1 Galeopterus variegatus | reverse complement strand
TGTTGTTGTTGTTGTTGTTGTTGATGGTGTTGTTGTTGTTGTTTGTTTGTTTTTTTTTGTGTGTGTTTGTGGGTGAATTAATTTGTTTATTTTTTTAGCTCCCACCAATAAGTGAGAACATGTGGTATTTCTTTTTCTCTGCCTGACTCGTTTCACTTAATATTATTCTTTCAAGGTCCATCCATGTTGTTGCAAATGGTAGTATTTCATTCGTTTTTATAGCTGAGTAGTATTCCATTGTGTAGATATACCACATTTTCCGTATCCACTCATCCGATGATGGACATTTGGGCTGATTCCAGCTCTTGGCTATTGTGAAGAGTGCTGCAATGAACATTGGGAAACAGGTATACCTTCGACTTGATGATTTCCATTCCTTTGGATATATTCCCAGCAGTGGGATAGCTGGGTCGTATGGTAGATCTATCTTCAACTGTTTGAGGAACCTCCAAACCATTTTCCATAGGGGTTGCACCATTTTGCATTCCCACCAACAATGTATGAGAGTTCCTTTTTCTCCGCAACCAGAGCGAAGTATCATTTTTAAGTGTAGGAAAATTCAATGTCACAGAAATACCAATTCTCCCTAAATTGTCAGAGCAATAGAACCGATGTAATTCCAAACAAAATATCAACACATTTTAATTAAATTTTATAAGCTCATTTTAAAATTTATTTGAAAGAATAAAAGACCAGGAATAGACAAAATATTACTGAAGAAGATAAAGGTAGAGAGACATGCCCATGTAAATATTCTATAAAACAATAGTAAGTAGGACAGTGGAGTCTTTTCTTAGTGATAAATAGGACAAATAGAATAGCATGTATATGTTTTAAATTTACATAAATGGTATCATGGTATATGCAATATTTGACAATTTTCATTTTTATTGAACGTTATGTTTTCAAGATTTACCCATGTTGATGCATTTAGACCTTGTTAATTCTCTTAATCTATATAGTACACCATCATATGAGCAGACCTTGATTTTTCCAGTCCTCTATTGATGTTTATTTAGGTTATTTTCAGTTTCCCACTAATATAATAACATGATGAACATTCTTGCTCTATGAACACCTATATGAAGGCATGTCTAGAATAATACTGTTGTTTGTACATGAGATATACTCATCTTCAAAGTTGTATATTAACAAGTTATTTTACAAAGGAATCATAGTAATTTGAACTCCCATCAGAGGTTATCTTAACCTATGCCTTCACCAATTTTTTTCTCTTTTTTTGGTTTATTGTTTATTATTACTACTGTTGTTGTTGTTGTGTTGGTTGGTTGGTTGGTTTTACTTATATTATTGTACATATTTACTCTGTACAGAGTGATATTTCAATACATGTAAAAAATGTATCATGTTAAAATCAGGATAATTAGCATATCTATCATCACAAACAGTTATTTTTCTTACTGGGTACAGAGTGATATTTCAATACATGTAAAAATGTATCATGTTAAAATCAGGATAATTAGCATATCTATCATCACAAACAGTTATTTTTCTGTGTTGAGAACATTTAAACGCCTCTTTTCTAGCCACTTGAATATATACAATAAATTGTTGTTAACAATGTACTCTTCCTATCTAGCTGTAATTTTATATCCATTAACCAACCTCTCCCTATTTCTCCACCAACCCTTCCCAGCCTCTAGTGACCACCATTCTACTCTCTATTTGTATGAGCTTGATTTTTTTAGCTCCTACATGTAAATGAGAACAGGTAGTATTTATCTTTCTGTGCCTGACTTATTTCACCTACCATAATGACTTCCAGGCTTATCTATGTTGTCACAAATGACAGGATTTCATTCTCTTTTACGGCTGGGTAGTATTCCATTGTGTATATATAAACCACATTTTCTTTATCCATTCATCTATTGATGAACACTTAAGTTGATTCCATATCTTGGCTTTTGTGAATAGTGCTGCAATGAACATAGGGGAGCAGATCTCTCTTTGGTATGCTAATTTTGTATTTTCAAAATTTTTTATTTGTGCCTATTTCATAAAATGAGTTTATATTTTATTTTAGTTTTAATTTTATTTTACCTTGTTACAGTTATGATTGAGGATACTTATTGGTCACTCATACTTCCTCTTTAGTGAATTACTTACTGCTATCTTTTGCCCTTTTTAAAAATTTTTCCCTAAGAATTTTTATGACCCAACTTTAACAAAAAAAAGTTTTTTTGGTAAATTTCTTTCACATTATTTTAATAAAAACATATAAGCTTCATAGCCATGCATGCCTTCTTCTCATCTCATTTTGGTAGTGTATTGCATGCTTTTAAACTTTATAAAAATGTTATCACAGTATTGGTAGCACTTTGCAAATTTCTTTTTTTTCTCAACATCATGTTTAGAGATATTTCATGCTGATATATGTAACACAATATCATTCATTTTATATTTATAGTATTCTATTGCATGAGTATACTATGATCTGTTCATTAATTTTCCTCTAACAGACATTCAGATTGTTTTCAGTTTTTCACCACTGTGAGCAATTAAGCATTGAACATTCTTACTCGCATTTCTCTGTGCAGCTGTACACCTAGGATAGCCAATCTTCAGATCCACTAGATATTGTCAAATTGCTCTCCAAAAGAGTTTTAATTTCCATCTCCTTGAGCAGTGGATAAGGCTCCTATTTCCCCACATCTGCAATTATGTTATACCAAGTCTTAATACATATATGGGTATGTCATAAATTTTAGCATTATCATAAATTTTATTTCTGCAATTATATTAGTGTAAGATTATATTTTCTCGTTTTGATTGCACTTCCTGATTAGTACTTAAGTTGAACTTTGTTGTTGATCTATGGAGTCCATTTAGGTTTCCTCTTCTGTGAATTGTCTTTTCATATATATAAATTTTTTTTACCATGTATCATCATGTTTTCACATACTTGAGTGTGTATTTCTGAGCTTTCTATTTTGTTCTGCTTGAGAAAAAGGAAACCCCATACATTGTAACCTTTTCTTCTTGACAATATGTATTTTGATTACTGTTACATTTGCAGTTATTTCTACCACCCTATTTTGTAGTTTCTACCTATCATTTGTATCTTTGCTTCTTTTAGTCTCCTTTCCCTGCCTTTGATTAGACGGATAAAAAATTTCCTCTCTTTCTTGTTATATTTTTTTTGAAAGCTAAAGATTGAATTTTTCTCTTAATCCTCTCTTAAAATGTTAACATATACTCCTACATGTGAATTTTTCTAAAAGTTTGTTCTTCAACTTTATATACTCCTCCTGAAAGAAAGCTAAAGATTGAATTTTTCTCTTAATCCTCTCTTAAAATGTTAACAAATACTCCTACATGTGAATTTTTCTAAAAGTTTGTTCTTCAACTTTATATACTCCTCCTGAAAATATGACTTAATCACCCTTGAACTTCACGACATATATTGTTATTGTGTTAAAATTTATTTTTACTTTATTTGGATTGGGGGTGGGATGAAGCAACACTGATGGTTAAATTTTGTGACTTTTTTTAAAAGTTTCTCCCCACCGTAGTTTTATTTATAACTCATGCCTTCCCTTTCGGTTCACTTTTCTTCTTGGTGAACTAAATCTCCTTCCTGAATAAAGCACTGTGGATAGTAAATTTTCCTAGTCTTTGATTTTTTTTTTTTTCTTTTTCATTTTGCCCTCATTCTTAGAAGTGTTTGGCTAGGTGTGAAACTCTAGGTTGACTATTATTTTCCCTTAGTTCTCTTCCCAGTGATGAGGAGGTTACAGGACCAGAGCTACCCCCAAATGAGAAATGGAGAAGATTTGCTGGGTCCTAAACCTTTTTCCTTTCTAGAAAGCTTTCTTACTTTTGGCCAGCTGGACATTTGCTAGGCTGCATGGATATCCATCCCTTTCTCTCCCCCCACCAATATACACAGAGCCCCTTCTCTGGACCAGGCTCTGAGCTAATCATTTCAAACACAGCCTGACAATCACTGACAATCCCATCATAACCCAAGTAACAGTGACAACCTCTAGGGAAATTTAACTCTTCAAACCCTATTACAGACTTCAGTTGACATCAACATGGTTGACTGAGCTAAAAGACACCATGATCTTACCAAAAATGCTAACAAATGCTGGACAAAATATAACAAGCATTTAAATGCATAATCTAAACAAGTAATAACATAAAGAAGGACCCTCAAAGAACTAAGCAGGCTGAGCAAGGTGGTCCATGAGTGAGAGGTCTCTGCAAATATCTTCAGGAAGCTGATCCCACAAGGCAAGGTGAGCCAGCGGCTTCCTTTTCCTGAAGTCATCCAACCCAACGCTTGCATGCAGACCTCCATGTTCCCACAAATTTGGGAGCATGGCCCCATGCTGACTTGAGGGTGTGCAAGAGCTAGCCCAGCTTTCTGCTTGCAAGCCTGGGTGGTCAGGGCCAGTCTCCAGTGCCCTAGGCATTGGGCACAGCAGGTGTGGATACTGCCACGTTCCCCTAGGACCATTAAGAAATTGAAACTTAGATTTGTCTTCATTGCAGAGGCACAATATGGAAAAAAGATTATTTATCTCAGAAAACATAAAAGAACTTGGATTACTTTGTCAGGATTTTTATTTCAGAACTTCCAGATTGATTCTTTATACATGCCTACTTCTAGGCATAAGTTCTAGCAATCTTATTTGGAAAGAAATGATATTTAGAGAGACAAAAAAAAAAATCCCTGCCTCTGAAATTGGCTATAGGAATGAAGATATACTTTATTTTAAACCCTGCTACTCTTGCAACTCATGGATTTCCTGTTCAAAAATTCTGTGCATATTATGATTAGGATTCTTTTAGTTGCAAATGACAGAAGAACCAATTCAAACTGGCATGAATGAACAGGGTAACTTCTTGGGAGAATTAACTAAAAAATCTAGGTTATTTTCCCCAGGGTTTCAAAAGGTCACTGGGACTTGTCCTTTCTGCTGGTTTTTATTCTATTCTTCTGCATGTTAACTTCGTTCTCACAGTACTTAGAGTGTGACAAAATAGCTGTGTTTGTATACCCAACCCTGAGCCAACCACTGGAAATTCATGTTTTGTCTGGCCAGATCTGAGTCACATGCTCACCAACGAAGAATAGGGGATAGATGGTTCCCCAGAGGAAAAATGTGGTGATTTTATCCAAAAAACAGTGAGTAGTTGCTGCATAATCAAAACAGTAGATGCCCACTCCAACCCTAAATGAAATTAAATAATAATGATAATTAACATACTTGTGTTTCACATACAGGTTCAGGGGTACCAGAATCATTTCTCAGTATAAGAGTTTATTTAACCTGCATTAAATATTTTTAAAATGTAAAAACCTATATTGACATAAAGCATTCTAGGCATTCCCCAATCAATTTTAGTACATGAATAGGACAAACAAATGAAATCTCATAGGCCTTATGAACAATTTGCTGCTGATTTTGTTTTAGTAAAGAAGGAGAGAGTATGCATTAAAAATCCAGTATACAAATTCAGCTTGATCCAAGAATTCCGGTTACAAAAAACAAAAAGCCAGTAAGTCAGCATTACTGTAATATTCATCTCTGTTCTTAGTTGTCTTATTTTTTCCATTAAAAATTTATGTGTGGCTCCTAAGAGAGCTTAAAGTAATTAGAGATGAAAAATCTTTAATTCTCAATGATTCATAGTCCCTCCCTTCTCTGTAGGATTTCATGGGAAACTGCTTTGACATATCATCAGCTGTAAATTACTTTAATGACTTCTCTACCACATTTAACTCCTACCTATGAAAGTGATTTAGTTCCTTAATTTGTGCAACACCTGAACACATAAACATCAATACCATTCAGAGATCTAGAAGAATGTCATTTGCTATAGTACTTAAAAGCAAATTAAATTTGTCTCCAAAAAATATTAGTAATTTTAACATTCATCTCCATGTAATCAAATAGTTTCAATTAGATTAATAGCATTAAAATCTCTGTAGATATTTTCATAGATAAGAATTTTATTAAACATGAAAATAGATATTGCTAAAATGAAACTATTTCAAGTATGTTGACTTCTAATATATCTGAAAATTAAGGCTAATTCTTGCTAAGTATTTTTGTGTGCAGAGACAATATTATATTCTCTAAAAGCATTTGAATACACTGACAATATAAGTTGATTTTGAAAACATTAGCTAAAGAGGATTTTATTACACATTATTAGTCTATTCAAAATGTTTATTTCCCTCAAAGTAACAGAAATTGGATTTGTTACCTTTATCAATTCAAATTTCAAGTATCCTAGGTTCAAGACTTTGAAGAGTTATGCCTAAGTTTTAAGAGACAGAGGGTCACAGGCCTCTACTTTAATAAAAATGATGGCATATATTTGTTGACTGAAGAAATAGAGCATTTTTTCTTATGAGTCATGTTACCGGTTAGTCACTGCCATATTGTTACTTCTGTCCCCTAGTTTTCTGAATATCTCACAAAACACTCTGGAAGCTGGGAAAATGTTTTTTACTTAAAACTGTCTCACATTTGCAAAATGTTAATATACATATATGTACACACATGCATACACGGTTATATACAAATGCCACAAGCTTATTGTTTTAGAGTGGTATGGTAGACTGAAATAGGCACTATTAATTAAAATTGAAAATACAAAATAGAATTTAGTAGCAAGTTACATGTGAAGCAACACTGTGCTCAATAAAAGTGGCTAACAGAAAGTATAAGTATCTTGGAAATATTTGCTATAAAATAAAATTGGACAGAAAAAATAGAAAATCTTAGATTTGAACATACATATGAGAAAAAAGAGTAAATTGGAATGTATTTTTAATTAAAATCTGTATTTATTAGTTAAATTATGGCATTAATAAATCCACATTGGAAGGCTAGCTAGTTGAAGAAAAGAGATGCAAAATAGTCACTAAAAATATTTTTTGATGTCAAGAGAAGAAAGTCTTTAAAAAGTTGAACCCATGAAGGTAAATAATACAAGCACTCTCGACAGCCTCTCTCCACCACCTCCTGCACTCACATGCCTTCTGTGTTCCTCCGAAGATCCTTCTCATGCCAACCCCACTTAGCACAGAGTACATTTTCTTTCCAGAACAGCTCATCATTTTTCATAGTTCCCTTCTCCGTGCTCCCAAGTACTTTGTTCAAATGGTGTTTTTAATAGTAATAAATTAATCATAATTTACATTTATGCAGCACTTATTGGCATCCTACTAAGTCCTCTGCATACTCATGACAACCCTATGATGTGGTAGTATTTAACTTAAAACTGTAATCTGAGGCCTACAGTGGTGCAGTGATGGATCATTGTCACAAGGCTAATATGTAATCAGCGCCAAGTTTACACCCAGGAGGTCTCGCTTCAGATCCCACCCTATCATCTTGCTTCCACAATACTCACTCTGACTAAGCATGCTGGGTTATGTAAAGTCTATTTCCTATACTTAAAGGCAGGTTTTTGAGGAGAGATCACTTCTTACTCATATTTTTACATCAGAGACTGACAAAGGCCCTAGCACATCACAGGTACTCAAATGTCTGCTAAATGAATGAATGAATGAATGCTTGTTAAACTACTTACACATTAAACTGTCCTGGTAAAAATAAGACAATACTTATTAAGTTCTAAACAAAAACTAGGTGGCCTGGGATTCTGTTGGGTTTGTTTTTTTTTTTTTTTTACTATATTGTGTATGTGTGTGTGTTTGTGTGTACATATATGTATACATATGCATCTATATACATATACATCAGCGCTTATTAAAAGTAAATGGAAATTGGGCCAGCCCGTGGCTCACTTGGGAGAGTGCAGTGTTGATAACACCAAGGCCACGGGTTTGGATCCCTATATAGGGACGGCTGGTTCGCTCACTTGGGAGAGCATGGTGCTGACAATACCAAGTCAAGGGTTAAGATCCCCTTACCGGTCATCTTTAAAAAAAAAGAAAGTAAAAGGAAATTTATCCAATTTGCAATCAAATAAATTTCATCAGTTTTTCTTAGTCCTCAAAATTCAATCTGTAAGGTTCTTTTAAGTGCCTTTCTATTTAACTTTTTGAAAAGAAGGATTTGCCTTCTGGTGTGAAATCTGCATTTCATCATAAAGATAAAACACAATGTGCTCAACTTATTCTGACTTCTAGAAGGTTCCTTTTTTCATGAATGCTTGGCTAGTAGAAAATGATAGTTTCCAAAAGAAAATATATTTCAGGCATGAGAGATCAGAGCTACACTAGACTAAAAAAAAAGAAAGAAAATGAAATGGAGGTTTCATTTCCACTGTACTAAAAGACATACTTTGCAAATGCTTCATTATCACTGAACTTCTGTTTCAGACTGCATGAGAGCAGACAAGTAAAGAACTTGCATATCTACAAAAAAATCACTTCTGAGTTCAATGAAAGTTTTCTTTCTCCCTGTCACTCCTTAGATCCTATGCACTGAGAAGAGCTGAGGACTTTTTTCCTCCTCAGTCCTTTTCTATGCAGGAAGCATTCTGAAAGACAAGGGCACAATGGAGACCTCAAGAAAACACAAAAAAAAAGCCATGTCACTACGTGGTAGAACCTTTAGCAGGAAGCAGTATCAATAGAATTGGTTTGGGGCAAATTTTCCCTCTGTCTCTTGAACTGTCTTCTGAAAGATTCAGTTCTTCATTCAACAAATATTAACTGAGCTCCTCCTCTGGGTCTTCACTGTCCTCAAGAGTCCCTCAAGAGTCCAGGGAGGACCTGAACATAAAGAGTGAAGTGGACTGCCAGGGCCTGTCTGCATCTGGAAGAAAGGGTCCTCCTGACCAGCACATCTTGCCAGCGTGAACAACAGACAGGCTGTAAAACCTAAGTCTTTACCAGCAATAGAATGCGCATGTGCCTGTATATTCATGGTGTGTAAATGCCAATAAATCTGATAGAGCAGCAGATGTGGAAGGCCCTCATACCCTGTTAGAACATACCCTGACCAAATCAATGATGACAGTAATGATCTTGGCAAATTTTCAATTCAGACATTACAGATAGTTCTAAATTGTGTATATTCACAAATGATGGAATCCCTAAGGTCATTTAATTTGTGTCTGGTCAGCATTCATGAGGAAAGCTATTCCACACAGTTGTCGGTATTGTGAAATAATACAATTTTTAAAAATGTTTTTGAAGGCTACCCAACTTAGGGAGCAACAAAAATTAAAAGTGGCTCATTAGATTTGCACAATGATTAAAATAAAAATGATCTACCTGGGAATTATGTGCATGTTATTTGGGAGTATTTCCTTTTTTTAAGATAATGAAGGAATGTTTAGCATGCACATACAGAATTGTAGAACAATCCCTTCACTTGGGAGAAACGAGATAGTCCACAGAGGGAAGCCTTGAAAAGACTAATCAGGTTTCCTAGCTGCTCATTTGCCTTGGCTTATGTAAAAATTAATGTTAGGAAATCTAAAAGGTACAGCACAGCTGGAATCTGGCAGTTCAATTGCTCTGCACCAGAGACCAATGGTCCTGCAGGGTCTTAGGTGTGCCCATATGTGCACCAAGGAAAGAGGCAAAGCCCTTGCAAAGCTGTTTGCCCTTGACTGCTGTGAATAGTCAACCAAGAGAATTGTGTCTAAGGGGCAGGGGTGTAGTTTTTGTTGAATAGGAATCTATTTTTAGATCTATTTATTTGCCTTTTTGTAGATTCATTATAATTTTAACTCATATACCAGAATGTTGTTTCCAAGGAAGCACTGATTAATGTTCTCCATGGACAAATAGAACAGAAACAAGGCACATTCCAGATGATTAACTCTACTTTTAGCCATGCTTATGATGGGAGGTAGCCCTTTCTTATAAACTGCAGCCCTGTGAATGAATGTATACCCCTTTAGACACTTCAGCAGAGGTTCTGCAAAGATAGACTTGAGCAAATTCAGGCAGGTTCAAATGAAAGTAATTTTTCTGGGGTCTGTTTTATTTCCACAGCATGGCTGAATCTCGAACATATGCTGAATATTTTTAACATATTACTGTATAATACAGTGTGGTCCAAGATAAAGAAATGCCATTCAGTTTTAGCAGAAGTGTTATTTTAAGTAAAATGGATCTTGTTAAATGATAATCAAATTGCATAGACTTATCCAAAGTGCTTCATGCTGGTTAGAATCTGAACTCACTATCTCAGAGAATAATGAGCCTCATTTCTGAAACTTTATGGGATCTCTCTATCTTGGACCATACTAAATGTACGGAAGTCCTTTGCATACGTAAGAAATTGAATTGAATTCAGCTAATCGAATATCTAATCTTGTGTTAAAAAAAAAAGTCCTGCAATTAAGGTGAGAAATGGGGATTTGAGTAATGAATACTTCTAACCAGCTAGAGATGTTTGGACAAATAACAGATCCTTGACTTTCTCACTTTACTAAATTACGGTAGTATTACCTGAGTCTCTGAGATAACAGAAGTAAAACAGTGTTTACCAAGCTGTAGAAAAGAATTTGCATTATGAATTAACACATTAGTGAAATACTAGAGTTTTTTTCATTTAAATATAACATTAAAATGTACACTGGGCTCATCGCCTCAAGAGAGTTTCCTGTTTGCCTCTTTCATGTTAGAAAAGGAGGAAATGAAACTGATTCTGTCCTGTGATTATTATCCTAATACTATCAGGAGAAAAATAGAACATGTAAATAGAAGAAGCTAACTTCAGACCAGCGCATTTGGAGGCAGATGCTGTCTTAATCATATTTTACTTCCCAGCAGAAGAGATGTCTTTCTGAATCCCCAAAGAAGGTGGAGGTGGGGAGTGGGTCAAAGGAGCTGCCTAGATGGTGATTAATAATGACCATTACTATCAGATTTGTTGGAGGGAATTCTTTTCACTCTAAGCATTGGGAGCAGTCTCATCTCTTTATTCACCACTCCAAAATACTGTCAAATGGGTTTTAACGTTGGTAGAGAATCTAATTTCCTTTGCTGTACCAGGCAGCAAGTATATTTATTAAGGTGGAGAGGAGGAAAGAAATTGAAGTAGAAAGAAAAGTCAGCTATCTCTGGATGTCCAAGAAAACCTGATGATTTATTTTCTGATGTTTGGGAGAAAAGATTTATGTTCATTCTACCTCATCTGTATCAGTTATCTATTGCCATATAACAAATTTCCCCCAAATTTAACAGACTAAAACAACAAGCATTTATTATCTCCAAAAGTTTCTAAGAGTCAAGAATCTGGGAGGAGCTTGGCTGGATGGTTCAAGCTCAGGTTTTCTCACTAGGTTGGAGTCAAGCTGTCAGATGCGGCAGCAGTCATCTCAAGACTCAACTGGGGCTACAGAACCTTCTTCCAAGCTCATCTAAGTGAGGCCAAGTAGGCCTCACTTTCTCACCAACTGCTGGCCAGAGGTGTCAACTCCTTGCTGCGTAGGCCTCTGGACAGGGCTGCTCACAGCATGGTAGCCTACCTTCTCCAGAGTGAGAGATCAAAACGAGAGAGACAGAGACAGAGAGAATTGACACCCAAGATGAAAGCCGCAATCAGCTATAGTCTAAGTGAGTTACCATCATTTCTGCCCTGTGCTATAGACCAACCCTGGTACAATGTGGCAGAGGACTGTACAAGGGTATGACTACCAGCAGGTTGGGACCATCAGGGGTCATCTTAGAGGTTGGCACCACATCATCTAGATTACAAGAGGCCTGTAAGAAAGCAGCACTGGTCAATCACAAAAATGGCTAGAGGCCTACCTGGAAGGATCTGGGCACAAATTAACTAATGCTCCATTTTTCACCCAGTTTTATCTATTTTAGTCATAAGATAACTATGTTTCCTCTCTCTAGTTGTAAAGTCTACATAATTGCATTAGCTAAGCTTTTCCAATTTCTAATTCACATTCACCAAACAGGTAGTGTGGTGAGAAAGCCAAGACACGATTTCTTTAAAAGTGCTTGCCTTTCAGAGAACATTCTCCCTCTGGCATTCTGACTTTCCCTAGGCAGTATGAAGCTGTTTTCCTGGGGAAAGTAGGCAAAGAAAGGAAAATGAAACCTTCTTAGGATGATTAGGAGTGATGTTAGAAAAAGAATAATCCAATTAATGCTTTTCCCAGAAGGAAAGAGACACTTCCCATAGCAGGCTTGCACCTGGCTTCTCCAGCCAAGAAGTTACCCACCTCGGCCCAAGAACAATTCTTTAGATCAACACTTGGAACTTGAACTGCAGTAAGGTAACTTGATACTCTGAGAAGAGGGGACTCTCCCTTTTCTTAAAAATCTGCATATGAGATTTTTTAAATGCTGTGAGAAGATGAAGAAAGGATAGAGCTATGATGATACTGCAGTGAAGGGATGCATCGCTATTCAAATGCAATGGTACCAGAGAAGGGTATGTAGGGGGGTGAATCCTACCATCCTCTCTTCCTCTTTCCCTGAACATTCTCATAAGCCTTCCTATGGGCTCAGTTCAGGCTCCTAAACTGAGAATCACTACCAAATTGAGTTATTGTTAACAATGGGTGTTTCATCTCTCAAGGAGTTTAAGGAAGTGTATTTTTGTTGATTAATGGACTCAGTGATAACTATTTCCATGAGATTTACCTCTATGTAAAGGAGTTTGTTTACTTATTTACTTATGCTTCCTCTTGCTCCAAAAAAAATAAAATTATTGGGATTTATAAAGATTCATCAAACACAGCAAAAATAACCTGAACAAGTTGTGAAAGAAACAATATAGGGAAACCAAGCCTATGGGGCATAAAATTGAGCAAGGAATGTTGTTGCTACTAATAGGGAACAAATTTGGCTCTGAAACTTCTAGCAGTCTGCCAGCTTGAAAAGGAATACTTACTCTCTACTCAGTTTTGATAAAATAGTAACAATTTTCCGATGAGTCACAACTATTCTTAAACTAAGATAACACCCAGAGCTCCAGTGGAAATTCACGTGAAAGGACCACTATTCAATGGCATATATTATACAAAAAAAAATAAGATAATGCAGCATTGAACTCCTTATATTGACTTGGTCAGAGCACTATAAAAAATGAGTCTGCAGGACCATACGTAATGCAGAATGTGTTAACCTCATTTTCTCTTCTTGTACACACAGAAACTACATTTCACAGCCTCCCTTGAGATTAAGCTGGAGCCACGTGACTAGATTCTGACCAATGCAAAGTGATGTACCCTCCCCCTGGGTCTTCTACAGTGACTATGCAGGCCTGTATTTAAGATGGTGGTGTTATAAAATGAAAGGAGATTATTGCCTTAGCTCAGAGGAGTATCTCCAAGGAGAGCAATTCAACCTGAATTAGACCATGACATGAGCAAGAAACAACTTTAGTGTGTTAATTTCCCTACTAAAACAATGAACTCATCAATACAGGGTCCACAATTCTAGCTCTCTACAGATATGATTTGATCAACAGGGCATAGTTTAGGAAATCTAGAGGAATGGATAGATTCCACATCTTTCACGCAGTCCTCCGTCAGTATTACTTTGCTCAACAAGATGTTAACAAATCTTGGAGAAGATGATGATATAATAACAACAATAACAATAATAATAGCTAACACTTGGATGTCATTTACTATGTGACAGCCACTGTCGTAAGCCCTTTTAATATACTAACACACTTAACCCTCAAAATATGTTAGTTCATTTAATCTTCACCATTATCTATAATTTTCAAATGAGAAAACCATGGAAGAGAGAAGCTAAGTGACTTGTCCAAGGTCACTTCGTAAGGATGGCACCAGAATTAGATTCAGGGAGTCTAACTCCAGAATTGATGCTCTTAACCTCTACATTATACTTTGTTTTAATATGATGATGATGAGATTGGCATTGTGCTCCCTGAAGAGCTATTAATTACTTCCAGTTGTTTAAAGGCCCAAAGATCTCAAAATACATACCAGGTGAGGAGCCTAATGATTAATAGGCTAATCTTAATAGATGTCCATCTCATCTCAAAAGAATTTTCCTAGATGGAGCCAAGATTATCTTTTGAAAGGAGCTTCCAATATAATTTAATTGTATGATACCTTTCTAGGTTGTTGGAGCAATCTGTGTAATTTACTTTAAAATAGCTTAACATAGACTATAATATTACACACATGCTAATTAGTGTAAGTTTTAACTTTAGGGGAGGTCAGTTGCCCTAATTTAACTTTACAACAAAACACTACAAAAACCTGTTTTCTTGGTGCAGATAAAATACACATTGATATTTCTTGGTCACACTAATTTCAGATTGGATTTCCCACCCTCTTTACAGTGTCACTCTGGGGGTCAATTTTGAGGCAGGACTCTCAATCCAAGGCACGGAGAAATATCTCAACTTTCTCTTCTTCTACAAACTTGCCTGACTATAAACCTTCCTAATTCTTTTCCTTCTTTCTTCTACCCACAGCTGACCTTCTACCTGCTTCCCAGACACATCCTCCCATTTCAGCCATCTTTCTCTCTTTCCTCTTTACCCTACTGATACTGTTCACCTAGCCTCTAAACATGATCATGTTTTCTTGGTGCAGATAAAATACACATTGATATTTCTTGGTCACACTAATTTCATTATATACATTCTTAGGTGATCTAGTCATTGACCATATATGGTATCCTGGAAAAAAATCAATACAACACACCAGGGCTCCGTGGTTAGTTCTCCTTGCTATAATTAATCTTTTGGAAAACAAATTTAACCTTCCTGCTAACTCAAATGTCAATCCTGTTAGCTTCATGCATTTTTTTTTTTTGCTAAAATGCATAATAAGTCTTCCAGTTTCATGTAAAATTCCCTTCACATCATCCTAATATATAGAAATCATAAAAGGCCCCACCTTTCAATTACCGTGATTGAGAAGGCAACGTTTAACATCACCTAGTCCAATTCCTTTTTCCATAGAGGAAAAACTAAGACCCAGACAGGGTCAGGGTGACTTGTGCCAGGTTCCATGCCCGGCTTCCTCCTCCAAGCCCTTCCATGGCTTCATCTCAGGTCATCCTTGGTCCCAAGTCTCCTATCTCTCTCCTTTCTTTCAGGACTAAGCTCTTAGAAAGCAGGTTACACCACTGTCTCCACTCTGTTATCCGTAGTCCCTCTTTAACTCACTGAAAAGTGGCTTCCACTCTTGCCATGTTCACTAATATTGCCTCAGCCATCAAAAACAGTTAGGCATTTTACCTTCCTTGACATCTCCACAGCACCTGGAACCTTTGACCATATAATCCTTCTCTCGCTGAGTTTTCTTTGAGAGTCTTTTCTCCCCTGGCTTCTGGTACATGTTTCTCATCCAGGTTCTCTCCTATCCCCCCCCGGTTCACACCTTCTTCATTGTTTTCATGGCTCACTCCCTAAGTGCGGTGATTAAACTTTCTGATTCTGGAACCAGGTCACTTGAGTTTGAGTCCCAGCTCTACCAATGAGCAGTTCCATGACCTTGGGCAACTTACCTCCCTGGGATTCTGTTTTCTCCTCTAGAAAACAAGTATAATAGCAGTAACTCTCATACAGGATGTAGTTAAAATTAAATAAAATAATGCATATAAATCTCTTGGCACAGTGTCTAGTACATAGCAGATACTCAGTAAAAGTCAGCTGTTACATGTGATTACATATTTATGTTCCCCATGACTTCACCCCGGTCCTGTACTTTATCACTCTCTTTAGACAACCTCAACAAAATCCAGATTTCATCTGTTTCTTACAGTCATTAGATGATACTGACTCCAATATCTAGGATTCCTTCTCAGTCTAGAAGCAAGTCTTATAAAGCCAATTGCTCACTGAATTTTTCATCTTATGTGACACCCAGGAAAATAGCAAACTCCACATTGGCAACATTGAACACACTATCTTTCCTTCAAAATCTTCTTCCTGTATTCCATCCTCAGTATGTAGAATCATGACCTCTCATCGACCCCACCTACACTGGAGATCTCAGAGTCAATCAGTCCCCAAATCCTGATGGTTTTATTTCCTAAATATCTCTCAAATATTTCCCATTCTCTTTACCCCCATTGCTACCTTATTACCTCGGTAAATGTCTACCCAGTAATATCTGCCCCTCTAAGCCACCCTCCACTGTTACTGATACTTCTAAAAAGGGAAATTTTTTCTGTTTCTCTCCATATTTAAAATTCTTCAATGATTCATAACGTGATTTAGAAAAGGTCTAATTCCCTGAATTGACACAGAAGAAATCTGTTCTCCCCCATACCCCTCCAACATTGCCCACCACCACCACCCCAGAAGTCCTTATTGGTTCCCTACTTCATACTGTCTTCCATCATTCTTGCTGTGGCCTCTGCCCAGACATAACACTCAGGTATTCTTCAAAATTCAAGACACATCACCTCTCTCCTCTAGCAATTATTCTTTGACAGCTTCCTTCCCAATTCTGAGACAGCCAATCTTTCTTTCTGAGCCAAAAGTCCACTATCCTTAATGATCACACAGTATTTTTAATTTTCTGACTCTATAAGAAAACTCCAGGTTTGATTTCCTAAAGCCTAAGACAAGCTTAGCACATGAAAGATATTAAACAAATGTATTCTAGTGAACAAATCCATGATTTTCATAATTCTCTTATGGAATGCACTGGACAAGTATAATTAATCCCATTTTACAGGAAAAGAAAAAGACAAGAGGTTAAAGTCAGTATATCTGTCTTGGAAGCCCAAGAACTCAATGGCTTAGAAAAAAATAATGTTTATTTCTTGTTCAACAAAGGTTAGCAAAGGACTCTGTTCACATTAATCTTTTGCTCCTGAGCTATTTTGTCCAATTGAAAGGATTTACTTGGGACCATATCTTTAGTTGGACATTGAAGGAGATACTTTTATTCATTCAGAACATTTAACAGTAAATGTAATGGCCACACATTTAGTTTAATCGGATTTTCTTGACCAAAAGAAAAATCTCTCAATTTTATTTTTACTCTCTGATATTGGGAGGAAGTTGCTTCTTCCAACCTACAATTCTTTGACTATGTGGACTCTATTCCTTTTATTTGTGCTTGCAAACTGGGCAATTTTTACTTGAATTCATCTTTCTTGAACTATTCTATCAAAGTAAACAGCAACCAACACACATTAGTAACATTTTATTTTTTAACCTCTTCCTCTAATGATACAAATTAAATGGGTTTGTTAACTCCCTTTCAAATTATCACAAGAGACAGTTTACCATTTGTCTAGCCTCTAATAATAGTTTCCTGCCAACCAGCATCCAACCAATAACCCAATGCCACACGTTATAGACTTTAATGCAGCAACCACATTTCAATGTATAATTTCTGTGGGCTATGCAGTAACCCCGCCGAGGGTTCGGATCCCACATACAGACCGGTTCCCACTCACTGGCTGAGCGAAGTGCAGGTGCAACACCGAGGGCTGCGATCCGTTGCCGGACACGAAAAAAGACAAAAAGGAAAAAAAAAAAATGCCTATTTTAAATTTTATTTCTCATTTACATTATACACTCAACATGGGCCTAAAGGGTAAGCGCTATTTATCATAGTCACTGAGGGACCCGAGCTGTCCAAGTTCCATCTTAACATATACTTCCAAGGTCACTATGGCAGGGGTAAACACATAGCAAATGAAACTTTAGCTCTTAAAGTTTCCACTCATATTTTATTAGTCAAAGCAAGTCACAGGCCTTTGGGACTGGGAGGTGCAATCCTACTATGTCACTGGAACAAAGAGAACCAATATATTTGTAAACAGTCCTAATTTAATGACTGTTGCAGTCACAAAGTTACTTGGTGATGAGGTAATATTAAAATCCAGGTCCCTAACTCCTCATTTTTTCATTACTCCAAGTATCCATATTAAAAACTGCAATGAAACTAATCAAAATACGTAACACAAAAAGTGGCAGAAATCCTAGAATAATTTATGTTTGACATTATATAACTGTTTTGCTATATCTTTACTTTCTTAAGAGGGACTTAAGTTAGAGAAGCTGAAAAGTTAATTATTTTCAACCCTGATCAGAGTAAAACATGCAAATGAAATTCTCAAAACTTCTCTGAAAGTGACTTCTTCTGTTTTCTGCCACTTCATTTATCAGAACAGATAGTCACATTGTGTTACTGTTGGTTTCTATACACCATGACATCGAATCTGCTTGCATGCCTTCCCAGGTAGGGTCACCAGATGCAGCAAAGAAAAATACAACTAGTTAAATTTAAATTTAGATAAACAACAGATAACTTTTAGTGTAAGTATGTTCCATATTTGTATCGAACAAATATGTCTGAAATATTACGTGGGACATACACTAAAAATTATTTGTTATTTAGCTGATAGTCAGATTTAACTAGGCATTCTGTATTTTATCTGGCAAGCCTATCCCCAGAGCCAGGACATCAAAAGAGTTAACCTAAATTAATTACACAAAAATATTTATACTAAGTATACCAAATTTAAACAAAAACATTTGGTCAATGTAACTTCTCAAGAGCCGTGGAAAAACACCTATTATTTCAAGCATCTTTTGGATGGAAGGATGGACTGAGCATTCCAAAATATAATTTAGAAATTGAATTACTCTCACCATATCAGTGCACTGACACAACTCAGCCACTGGGTAGAGTATCTTTGGAATGGATTTGGGGGTGCGGACAGGCATGTTGACCATATTGTCCTTGAGAGGCAGTTCTAGTGACGGTAAAATTTCAGAAGAGTTTGCTGCCTCTAAACGAAAAACATGGCAAATCATTAAAAAGGAAGACTTGGGCAGCAAAACTATTTGAAAAATCTATCAGCAAGAGAATCAGCTTAGGGGCCGGCCCGGTGGCGCACTGGATAGTGCGCCGCTTGGGAAGCGCGGGGGCGCTCCCACCCGAGGGTTCGGATCCCACATACAGACCGGTTCCTGCTCACTGGC
>NW_007728302.1:123400-124738 GCF_000696425.1 Galeopterus variegatus | reverse complement strand
AAAAAAAAAAAGCTCAAAATATATTTTCTAGATATTAAAAAAAAGACCCGAATGCGTAGAGAAACATGCCATGCTCAATAAAATAAAGATGTCAACAGTCTCCAAACAATGTTATCCACATAAAGGTCCTTACAGGATTCTTCACAAAATCTGATAAACTGATTCTAAACTTCATGGAGAAAACTAAATGCACAATAATAAGCAAGGCCCCTTGTTTTAACCCCAAGTGTTACCTCTGAAGAACAGAAGGATACTTGAGGTTGGTCAGAAATGTTGTAACATTTTACAGGGGAAATAAATTTATGTATTACTTAGTAATTAAAAGTAAATGTTAGAAACATAATACTAGCAGATTGGCATACATTGGTTGCTAAATCCTGATTAGTGTGTAAAGTTTGGGTAGCTTTGGTCTAATTTCCTTTTTCATTTCTACAGTATTACAAAGAATTTGGCTTGTAAACAAATACCAACCATTAATACCAAAGACACTTTCTTATCTTAAAAAAAATCAATGGCTCCTTCCGTAGCTCTTGCTATATCCTTGAATAATTAGGGCTGCCCTCTCTGATAATGTGCATGCTGTTTAGGGAAGCATGCACACAATTTGCTGTGCTTTAATTTGTTTATCTACTGAATGTGGTTTAACTTTAATTATCTAGCAGCCATTAGCATGCACTTCTATGTAGAGAAGAAAGGCAGGTTTAAATGTGCTCTATCTGAATATCATTGTTTATTACAATTTGCCAGTGGGTAAAATAACTTTATAACCTNGCTCTATCTGAATATCATTGTTTATTACAATTTGCCAGTGGGTAAAATAACTTTATAACCTTTACAGGAGTTTAGAAATGTAAATGAAAACATTCCAGCTCCTTTTGTGTTAAGACTGTGGATGTAGATAGGTATCATGAGCATTTCAGAATCTCAAATCAGTGGAGCAAAGTACTCTGAAGTCATCCTTTTAAGGAGGTAAAGCAGGTGGTTGCCTTTAGGCCTACTTTTTCCCGGGTATCCCAGTATGACACCTATTTCAAATGTTCCATTCTGCTGTCTCTATGGGCCATTAAAGTGCTCATAGAAATTCCAACAACTTGGGATGCAAACGACATCACATTTAGTAACCATGCTTTCTGAATCCCTGATGTAGGGATGTTGTTCACCATGGTCCAAGTCCTACACATGATGAGCCTGGGTCTGAGATGGGTTATCTGCTTAAGGTACCGAGAATCTCACCAGCTATGGAAAGGCAGCAGGGAAAGTTACATCATATGTGAGAGATGTTACGTTGCTGGAGAAAAGTCAGACTCTCTAGTGATGTTTCCAGGAATTTGGTCATGA
>NW_007728302.1:120760-121519 GCF_000696425.1 Galeopterus variegatus | reverse complement strand
GGCCTCTACCCACTAGATGCCAGTAGCATCCTGTCCCTCCCTTAATTATAACAACCAAAAATATCTTCAGGCATTGCCAAATGTACTTCCGGGGAAGAGGGGGAGGGCAAAATCTACCCCAGCTGAGAATCACTGATTAGATATGCAGAGTTGAGCAGGTCTATTAATACTCTACATGCAATTAACATATTTACTCATAAGGCTCCAGCACAAGTAGACAGCCTCAGGGTGTACCACAGAGACAGGCTTCTTACCACAGGGCACAGAGTGAACAGAAACACTGACGGCAGAGAAGCAGATCCCAAAATTAGACAAAGGGGACAGGGACAAGGTCAATTCATCTGGGATGAACAAGTGGGGGGCAAAGGGAAATGATGGGGCACAGGGGTGAGGGTCCCTCACTGCACTGGTACTGCCAGTGTCCTTCAGCCTTCACTTCCTCAGCCTTCTCCTCATGTGCTGGTGACTCTCAGGATCCCATTCTTCACCCTCTTTTCACAGTATCACTTGGCAATCTCACCCTCACCAGTGGCTTCAACTATAAGCTAAATCCTGACAAACCCATATCTTTACCCAAATATACCTCTCTCTTGAGCTCTAGTCCCATATGGCCGACTGCCAGCTGTACGTCTCCACTTGTATGTCCTTCTCAACACACATCCAAAGCTGAAATCATTGTCATTTCCCCAAAGTAATCTCCTGCGTTGATGAGTGGCAACACCATTCATTCAGTTATTCAAATTCTACGTCTGGGGGGCA
>NW_007728302.1:114369-120195 GCF_000696425.1 Galeopterus variegatus | reverse complement strand
CCCAAAGTAATCTCCTGCGTTGATGAGTGGCAACACCATTCATTCAGTTATTCAAATTCTACATCTGGGGGGCAGCCCGTGGCTCACTCAGGAGAGTGCGGTGCTGATAACACTAAGGCCACAGGTTTGGATCCCATATAGGGATGGCCGGTTCGCTCACTGGGTGAGCGTGGTGCTGACAACACCAAGTCAAGGGTTAAGATCCCCTTACCGGTCATCTTTAAAAAAAAATAAAATTCTATGTCTGGTAATCTGTGACTGAACCCTTTCCTGGACCCCTCACATCCTACTGGTGTCTATGTCTCATCTATTCACACATAAAAGTATCATGAGAATTCATCTTATTCTCTCCATCCTTAATTTATGGCCTCATCATTTCCTAATGGCGTTACTGCTGTAGTCTCAAATCTTATCACTTCATTACCTAGCATGCCATTTCTCTGTATTTAAATAAATAAATATCACATGTCATCTGATCATCACCTTACGCCTTCAGTGTTTCTCCATTGTCTTTAGGCGATGAACCTGGCCTCATCTGACTTGCCCCTCACGTGGTCTGTTCTTCTTACAATTTCTCTAAGCGCCCCTTCATGCCTCAGTGCCAGCCCCAAGCCCAAGCCATTCTCTGGAATACTTCCCATACCCACCATTTGCCTCAGTAATTCCTTCTTAGTCTTTAAGATATTTTCTCAGTCTTTAAGGAATTATTGGTTCTAGAAGTCATCTTTGTCACCTCCAGGTTTAAGATGAATATGCCTTTTCTCTACTCTCACAGTACCTTATGTTTTCCTTTTTCATATATTTTTGTAGTCCAATTATTTCTGGGTTCCCACTTCTCTGTGAGCCTTTTAAAAATAGTGACCATGTGATAAACATTTTTGTAGAGTAAGCACTCAATAAATGTTTGCCAAATGAATAAAAAATTTTATATTCATTGCTCCATTTTTCCTGTTGTTAAGATACCAGATTTAAGGTTTCTTCCCCCAGTATACTTCTTATTGCAGTGCTTATCAACACAGAAGCCAAAGGGCAAAGAATAAAACCTACCTACAGGGCACATCTCACCCAAACAAACCAAGAGCCTCTTATATGCACTTACGTAACGAATACATTGAGAAAAAACACACACCATGAGTCATCCAAGGTTTTCTCTCAAAATGGAAAAACTTTAGTGTCTCAGTAGTTCTGCAAAGTTCTCAGAAAAGCTTTCCTCTCGTTACTAAATTTTTCCTGGGGAGGAAGAGAGAGAAAAATATTTTCCAACCAACATGGATATTAGAATTAGTCTTTACTAGAAATATTTCTAAGTCATAAGATCATAACACTGAAAATTTCTTTTAAATTGTTCTTTATAAATGATATGCTAAAGTTTACATACAATAAAAAGTGATTTTCGGGCCGGCCCCGTGGCTCACTCAGGAGAGTGCGGCACTGGTTGCACCAAGGCCGCAGGTTCGGATCCTATATAGGGACAGCCGGTGCTCACACTGGCTGTACGCGGTGCGGGCGACACCGTGCCGAGGGTTGCGATCCCCTTACCAGTCAAAAAAAAAAAAAAAACAAGCTGATTTTCAATCACAGGACCCTAAACTCAACACTATAATAACTAACAATCAGCAACACAAGAAAGTTGCATAAGTTCCCAAGTTCAAATATAATAAGGCGGTGTAGACCTTTGGTTATTCTTTTTTGACAACATAGTGCCTTTGAACACTTTTCTTATGTTTAATGATTTTGTTGCCTCATGATTCTTGGTGGGAGGCAGAGAACACCTCCCACTATAGAAGTCAGATATTTCTTGCCCTGCCTGTCATGTAGGTGGGTGCAGATTATGACCAAGCTCCAACAATAAGATAAAACAGGCTAGACTTTGAATCGACCCAGCAAAGCAAGACCCATGTGGCAGGAACACCAGGAGTAGAACTTCTGGTGGTAGCATCTAGTGCCTACAATTGGAGGTATTCTCTATATAAGCCACAGCATCTGAGCCCAGGCATTCAGCAATGGTTTGTCCTCTGAAGTAGCTCTGAGGTAGATTTTAGGTATTGTTCCTGGTTGCTTAGTCTCTATGCCTGATTCTCCAGCCTGCCCAGAGGTACTCTGAGCTACCTAATTTCCTTTAATAAATTTATTTTCTGCCTCAAACAGCCATAGTTAATTTTTTATTGTTTGCAACTAAGAGCCCAGATACATAAATAAATATTTTCTATGTTAAATACCTCCAAATTGACTTCCAGTAGACTAGAACAGGAGGTGAAAGGAGGGGAGGGTGACAGAATAAGACAGGTGCATGTGATCCTGTCAGCCAGCATTTAGCCAGATGTTGTCTGTAGGTCACCTGCATCATGGTCATGTGACACATGCTTGCTAAAGTATAGATTCCTGCCCCAGACCCACTGGATTCAAATCTCTGCAGGTAACCTGAGAAACCACATTTCTAACAAGCAGTCCCAGAGATTATAGTAAACAGTACAGTTTAGGAGCCACTACCATAACTGAAATCCTCAAGTGTCAGGACCACTATTTTATTTCTGCAGGCACCAATCCTGCCCATTAATAATTAGAGGACTATCTGTTGTTACACAGTAGAAAATTATTAAACATTGGAAAAGTCACTTGATACCTCTGGATTTTAGTTTTCTTAAAGCACTTTCAACTTATCTATTAATGGTCCAAAGAAACCTTTGAAAGGTAAATGGCCAATGTTAATTATTCCATAATCTGATCAACTGATGAAATTACAGCAGTAATGACAAGTGCCTGTATAGATAAAATCATAAACTAATACTTGATGTAGAGTGATTTAAATTTAAATAGATAAGATGAACAAATGTAATGATGAGATCTTAAGACTCCTTTATGACTGGATCAAAATAAAGTATCTACAGGCTCTCACTTGTAAGACAAGAAAAACACAGGAATCTATATGACAAAAGCTGAGGCATCTTTGCCATAATGTTTTATCACTACTCCATTTCTAGAGATTTGAACCTAAAAGTTTACAATCAATCTTCTACATCTTTAACAAAATCTTCAAACGTTATAATACCACAATATCCCCTTAACAAACTTACAAAACACTAATGCTCCAGTTCCTACCTATCTCACCATCTGCCTCATTCACATTGTTAAAAAGTAGTCTCCCACTGGTGATGCTTTAGAAGAGAACTTAATGGCAGACATACTTACCAAATACTCCTTTTGATTCCCATGGTCCCCTATATTTTCTAGTCTTCTTGCAATTAGGGGAATGATTTCTCACCAATGAAGTGGAAGTGCTGCTTCCAGTCCAAGGCAATGAAAAACCCACATGAAATTCTACAATCCTCTCTTTTCCCCTGCTATGATGACTAAGGAATGAAGGAGGCTGACTGTTTCAGATGGGACACCTAGAAGGTGGTAAAGCCACAGCCCCTAAGTGATAATGCAGGACAGAGACCCTAACAACCCTGCCAGAACACAGAGTGTGAATGAAAAATAAGGTTTTAATATGTCAAACCCCTGAGCATTTAGATTATTTGTTTTTGCATTGCAACTAAACTAGTGTAAATATTTTGTAGTATAAATATTTTATAATATAAACATTTTCTAATAGAAACACTGTCTCCATTCTATAACTTACGAGAACACAGAGTTGCAGGGATTAGAGTGAAGAAAGGAGAACAGACATGTTAAGGCTAATTGTGCTCCTTCCATCATGAAGACTGGCAGCACCTGCTCACCTCTACTCAGTGGAAGCAGAAGAATCAGCCCACACAAACGTGTGCACTGTCCACTCTGGAAACATATCCAGCTTTCTGCACCTCAGAAACTGAGACCATCCAGGAACTGATTTAATAATAATCCCTTTAGAAAAGCTCCATGACACCGGACTGGGCAATGATATTTTTAGCTGCAAACCCAAAAGCACAGGCAACAAAAGCAAAAGTAGACAAATGGGATTACAGGAAACTAAAAAGCTTCTGCACAAAAAGTGGAAACAATTTACAGAGCGACAAGACAACTCACAAAATGGGAGAAAATATTTGCAAACCATGCATCTGGTAGGGGGTTAATATACAAAATATACAAGGAACTCAAATGACTCAATAATGAGAAAACAAATAAGCTGATTTAAAAATGGATAAAGGATCTGAATAGACATTCCCTGAAGGAAAATATAGAAATGGCAAAGAGGCATGTGAAAAACATGCCCAACATCACTAATTATCAGAGAAAGGCAAATTAAAACCACAATGAAAGATCACCTCACACCTTTCAAAATGGCTATCACCAAAAAGATGAAAGACAGGTGTTGGAGAGAACGCAGAGAAAAGGAAACCCTGTACACTGTTAATGAAAATGTAGACTGGAAACCATTATGGAAAACAGTATGGAGGTTACCCTAAAATTAAAAATAGAATTATATGGCCCAGCAATCCCAGGGCTGGGGAAGTATCCAAAGGAAATGAAATCAGTACATTGAAGAGATATCTGTATTCCTGTGTTTATTGCAGTACGATTCACAATAGCCGAGATATGTAATCAACCTAAGTGTCCATCAGCAGATGAGTGGGTAAAGAAGATATTGGATACAGAACAAAATGTAGTATTACTCAGCCGTCAAAGAGGAAATCCTGGCGTTTGCTACAACATGGATGAACCTGGATGACATTATGTTAAGTAAAACAAGCCAGGCATAAAAAGACAAATACCACATGATCTCGCTTACATGTTGAATCTAAAAATGTTGAACTCACAGAAGTAGACAGTAGGATGGTGTGGTGGCCGGCGAGGGTGGGAGGGCGGATTTGGGGAGGTGTTGTTCAAAGGATACAAAATTTCAGTTAGACAGGAGGGACAAGTTCAAGAGATCTATTGTACAACATGATGACTAGGGTTAATAACAATGTATTGTTCTCTTGAAAATCACTGACAAAGTAGATTTTTAAGTATTCTCACCACAAAAAAATGGTAAGTATATGAGGTAACGCATATATTAGTTTGCTTGATTTAGCCATTTCATAATATACACATATTTCAAGCATCATGTTGTACACAATAAATATACACATTTTTTTGTCAATTAAAAATAATATATTTTTTAATTAAAAATAAATAATGATTCTGTTAAGGTATTTGAAAAGAAGAAAGTTAAGGAATGGTTCATATTTCCTCTTGGAAATATGGTAAAACCAGAATCCTAGCCTCATACGCCTGATTTTAATGCTATTGTTTAAAAGCCCAGGTGAGAATAAAAAAATACTTGTAAAGAAATCATAAACATTTTATTGACTAAACCAGATTCACTTGGAATACATTGTATCTAAAGTTTTATATACCCATAAAAGTTTTATAACATATACAGAGTCAGCTATTTTCTCTGCTGAGACTGATTATCTAGAGCACTATAGGTAATAAGTATTATGAAGAAAAGAGGTTTTTATTTTGTTAATCACACAATTAAGTATAAAACTGCAACTGTCCCATGTACTAAATACCATGAAGGAAAAACATGGACGTGTGACAGTGTAAAATCAGAGACATGACCTGTCCAGGGACATCAAGGAGGGATTCCCAGAAGCGGCGATGATTGGCCTCAGATCTCAAGTCGCTTAGGGGGTAGGGGGCTGTGGACTGGGCGAACATGTTCCAGTCAGACAAAATGGCTTGTAGCAGAAGAAACATGTAATAATTTTAGAATTTAGAGAAGACCAGTGTGAGTATGATCACAGAGAAAAGTGAAAGCTTATCCACACTCCACGTACCACGAGTAAATAGCATGGTTGTCCCTAAATATTCAGAAGGGCAGGCAGAGTATTTCCTAAGAACCTTTTTCCACTCTTT
>NW_007728302.1:112122-113338 GCF_000696425.1 Galeopterus variegatus | reverse complement strand
GCGCCGCTGGGCACCCAAGCGCTGCACTCTCCCGAGTGTGCCACGGGGCTGGCCCAGAAATACATCCTCTTTAAGGGGAGGTGGGGAGGCAAACTGCCAAAGAGTATGCAGAATGCGATTCCATTTCTAAATATTCCTGGAAGTATACATGCATTAGTTATTTCATTCTGTGTAACAACATTATCACAGCTTAGCAGTTTTTGACCACACTCATTTATTGGCTCACCATTTCTGTGGGTCAGGAATTCTGACTTGGCTTAACTGAATCTTCTGCTTTAATGTCTCTCACTAGGCTGCAATCAAGTTGTCATTCAGAGCTGGGGTCTCATTTGAAGCTCGATTGAGGAAGGATCTGTCTCCAAGTTCACGTGGCTGTTGGCAGGATTCAATTCTTCACAGGTCTTTGGCATGAAGGTTTCAGTTCCTTGATGACTGCTGGCAAGAGGTCACCTTCATTTTCTCCCACATGGGCCTCTCTACAGGGCAGCTTACTTCATCAAAGCCAGCAAGAGGAGAATCTGTTGAGTGAGTCTATTAGCACGACAGAAGTTACAATCTTACATAACATTATCATAAAAGTGGCATTCTATTTCCTTTGCCATATTCTACTGTTTAGAAGTAAGTCACAGATGCTTCCCACACTCAAGGGAAAGAGATTAAGCAAGGTTATGAATGCTGGGAGCTGGAAATGATTGGGTGCCATCTTAGAGTCTGTCTACCATAAAACACAAAACATTATTAATAGGGCACACTTCTGGGTAGAGGGCTGCAGGTTCTGGGGAGGATGGTTTTCCTTCTGATTTCACATCTTTTCAAATTGCATTTTGGTCCCTTGTGTGCATTACTTTTTATTTTTCACAAATATTTCACACTGTTCCTGCTTTGACAAGAGAAGATGAAATTATCACTTTCTCATATAGACAGAAGTTATCACCTTTCTTGACATAAGGTGAAGACATCCATAAAGCACTTGTTTCTCCACCATCAAAACAACAAGTGAATGACATATGGGAGAACACAGGTATTTGTTTTAACTCAGTTATTTGGATAATGGCCTAAATTCTTTAGGATATGCTGATTATAAAAGCCAGTCTAATGACAATTGAAAAGAGTTCGATAATTTGGAACAATTATCTTCTTTTTTTTGTTTGTTTATTTCCTTTTTGTCTTTTTTCATGTCCGGCAACGGACCGCAACCCTCAGTGTCGCGCCCGTA
>NW_007728302.1:109853-110790 GCF_000696425.1 Galeopterus variegatus | reverse complement strand
GATCAGAATCAGCCACCCTCTTTTGATATTCCTCATTGATTTTCCTGAAACACTTGCTTTTGATCACAGCAACCACTGATTTGCAAAGATATGATATAATTAAAAAGAATGCAGCGCAATCTAAAGTTGAACTGTGAACCGTGAACCTTGGTCTAGTAGCCCATGCAATATCCAACAAGTGTTGACTATTATGGTTTTCTTCAAAGATTTTCAATATGCTGAGGTGCCCCTGTGACTTACTTTAGTATCTTGGGCCACCTAGGCACCCAGTTAGTGAATCTGAGGTAGAGATGTAATAAATATTTAGAAAAAACAAAAATTCATGATCCACATATTTATTTGCTATTTTCTACAAGAATCTTTCTACTAAAGTAAACATCAACTAAATCCAATTTGACCACTGATATATTAAGACCCCAAACCAATGTGAAGCTGGAAAATTAACAAAGAAATTAAAGTGTAAAGCTTCCAGCAAAATTTACTTTTTATTAGTGGGAGACACTAATCATGTATAATATACAGGAAACCTCCTGTGCCCCTAAAAATTCTGTTGCATTAATAAAGATAAATGCTGGNGTGTGAGTATGATCACAGAGAAAAGTGAAAGCTTATCCACACTCCACGTACCACGAGTAAATAGCATGGTTGTCCCTAAATATTCAGAAGGGCAGGCAGAGTATTTCCTAAGAACCTTTTTCCACTCTTTTTCTTCTCTTTTGTCTTCTCTTTTGTTACTTTAAGTTGAAATACATCCTTTTTTTTTTTTTTGTCTTTCTTGAGACTGGTAAGGGGATCACAACCCTTGGCTTGGTGTCGCTCGCACTGCACTCAGCCAGTGAGCACACCGGCCATCCCTATATAGGATCTGAACCCGCGGCAGGAGCGCCGCTGGGCACCCAAGCGCTGCACTCTCCCGAGTGTGCCACGGGGCTGGCCC
>NW_007728302.1:106002-106769 GCF_000696425.1 Galeopterus variegatus | reverse complement strand
GGAATAAAACTAAAACTACAAATATTCTAAGTAGGGGATTCTAAGTTAATCAATACTTACAGAAAATTTGATTCTGTTCCTTGAAAATCAATCTTTATAAGAAAAGACATGATGTCTGAATTCTTATTGCGGGTATACTGAAGCGAGGGCAAAGGCTTCTCTCATCTTCTCATCTTGCTGTACACTCAGTGATGGAATTTCCCCATTAAAGCAAGTGCATAGGCATTTATCTTTTCTGAACATAACTGACTATTGTCCTCTTTACCTTCTCCCTCAGTCTATGGATGGGAATTTCTCCTGCCACACAAAAATTTGGTGAGGCTACAAAAGTGTTCCTTCCAGAACTCTCTCCCTAAGGAGAATGAAATTAGGCAAGGCCTGTGGAGTGAGAAACAAATTGAATTCATTTGAATGAATTGCTATCTGACCAATAAGGCTCATCTCAAAGCATAAGCACAAGTTTAAAGACAGAAATAGCATCAACAAGATAAATTGTGCTTTCAGTCTGCATCACAGACCTAGATGCTGACTATGCGATTACCAGAAGGTGAACCGTTGAGTCAACTTCTTTTTTGAACTGTCTTAGTCTCCATCTCATATTCCCTGAAAAATAGCTTGTCTTTGTCTAAACAGTTCTATACATCTCTGTAGAAGATTTTCTATTGTGCAGTTGCATGATTAGAATAATAAATCTTCTACTGGATGAAAAGTCTGCAGAAAACAGTTCTTCACAGTGACATTTTCAAAGCATTGGTGTCTATATTATC
>NW_007728302.1:105298-105941 GCF_000696425.1 Galeopterus variegatus | reverse complement strand
CATCTCATATTCCCTGAAAAATAGCTTGTCTTTGTCTAAACAGTTCTATACATCTCTGTAGAAGATTTTCTATTGTGCAGTTGCATGATTAGAATAATAAATCTTCTACTGGATGAAAAGTCTGCAGAAAACAGTTCTTCACAGTGACATTTTCAAAGCATTGGTGTCTATATTATCTGTCAAGTGTAAAGTCACTTCACAGAAATAAGTTAGGAAGTATTTTCACACAAAATTCAGAACAAATTAGGCCACATTTTCTAGAATGTAACGCAATCTGGGTATCAATCTGTCACATTATGATATCTCTCCCTGCCTCAGAATGGAATCGGCACCAACTCATGAACCAAGTCCTGGCTGGCAGATGTACTGGTTTCTAAGGATCTTCTCCATGCATAAATACAAACCCATGCTTTTATTTAACAATACCGTTGATGGTGCAAGCACATTCACAGTCAACCTAGCCTCCAAAGAGGGAGCCTGTCTTGTTGTGATAACACACAGCGTTAGCTCACAGGCATCTACTACTCTCACTTGCAACCCTCCTTTTTTTCATGAATGAGAAGTAGCACGGAAATACAAGCCTTGGACTCAGTTCAGCCTGGGTTTGATTGCAATTCTGCTGCTCTCTAGCTGTGAAACCATG
>NW_007728302.1:90562-104445 GCF_000696425.1 Galeopterus variegatus | reverse complement strand
GACTAGAAACAATCATCTGCCAATCATCTGGAAGGATCCAGACCTAGTTTATTCAAGCCAAAGTTTGGAAATATGAAATCTGCCCTGAGTTGACAACTACGATGTACTCAGGAAGCACTCAGGACAGTAGCTCAGAGGTGAGTGTAAATTCAACAACTTTAAAAAGCACACACAAAAGTCATGCCCATTTGAGATCCAAACAGACCTCAATAACTGGCATTCTCAAAAACTGAATCTCCGTTTATCTTTAAAATGGCACATCTACATAAATGACAGATTTTTCCTTGCAGATATTAAAACAAAGCAGGGAATATTTCCCAAATCTAAAATATTAAAACAGGAAAATAAACAGTTAATTTTATATTTTAGCAAAATCATTTTTGTCTAAACAATTTTCTTTTATTATTAATTTGATGCATTTGTTTTTTACTGATACTTTCTAATTTATGCTTAATCTCTTACAATATTTTCCTAGTTTCCAAATATTTCAGAAACATTTTAGCTAAAAGATTTCAGTAGTTAATCTACACTGAGCTATGTACTGTCTCTCAGAAACCCTGTTAGTAAAGAGTATTACTGATGAAGTGTCAAACAATTAGAAGGTGAATGCCAAGTAGAGATTAAGTTCATTGTAGTCAGTCACTATCCTAGGGTCATATCTGTAAATTTATCATGAAATATTTAACCACAATTATGTAGAATCATGCAATGCTGAAATTTAAAAAACAATATTTTGCCTCAATTTAGTCCTATTCATATTTAGTAGAATAGGATAATTTTCTCACATTTAATTAATAAGAATAAATTAATAATACTATTAACTTATTGATGTATTATTAATAAATGAATATTATTGAGTTTTTGATTAATTATTAATAATTTTATAAGTGACATCATGAATTTACTCAGAATTTTCATAAGTATCAGTCTTGACAACTATGAAAACAAAATACATATAGTTATTTGTCTTTTTACAGAAAAAGGATTTACAGACATGAGATATACTTGATCATGTTCATTTCTTTTGCTCTTCATATAATCCATCTTTAATGGAAAGAGACAGAATCTTCATCTTTTATGAAGTTGCATGATTTCCTTAATCAGTAGAATCCAGGCAAATGATAAAAAAATCAATTTAGACTGTAATACAAAATGTTGTCTGTGAACAAAGAGCTCTTCAGAATGAAGGAATTTCAATATTAGTATGAGGAATGCATAGGACTGTTTACACTGAATAGAGGAAGTTAGTGAGCATGTTCTTTTAAATAAAGTAACACAGAATAAATGTTTTAATGCAATACATTGCCCCAATAATTCTTCAGTGATGTTATTACCAATATAGGCCTTCCTACCTGCCAATCTCAAAGCATTTCACTCCAGCCTGCATAGCTAGGACTATGGGTACAGAGTTCATCTTCTCTTTATATTCACCTCTTCTAGATATTCTATTTTACTTCAGATTACATAAAGAACAAAGATCCCAGTGGACGGTGAGCCTTCTTTTTTTGACTCCTTGGAGAATCGTGGAAATGTCGTAGGTGCTAACCTTACATTGACACCATATACTTAGTCTCTAAACGAGTTCTTAATTGACTCATTTAATGTTATCCCCATCTTAGAAATGTAGGGAACAATCTATACTGCAAATTCAAATAGCAACAGATTTCTGAATTAAAGAAGTCTGCTCTTTGGAATATGATCTCATTTTTTAAAAAATAAATATTTATATATGCCCATAAAATTTTGGAAGACTCCAAAATCTCAATAAGTATTACTTATTTGGGAAGGAAACTGGTACTTTTCCTTTTCTCAGTTTTGCTTTTTTCTGTTTCCTAATTTTACTGTAATAAACATGTATTAATAACTAGTTAAAAACCTTTCAGAAAAAAATAAGATTTTTTTTCATGTTTGTGATAACAATGAGACATTTCTAGAAGAATAAAAGACCAAGAGATTTCTGTTTAGAAATTAAAGTAGTTTTGGGCCGACCCCGTGGCTCACTCAGGAGAGTGCAGCACTGAGAGCGCAGCGGCACTGGAGGCGCAGCAGCGCTGCCACCGTGGGTTGGGATCCTATATAGGGATGGCCTGTGTGCTCACTGGCTGAGCGTGGTGTGGACGACACCAAGCCAAGGGTTGCAATCCCCTTACCGGTCACAAAAAAGAAAAAAAAAAAAAGAAAGAAATTAAAGTAGTTTATGTAATACCAAAAAAAGTATCATTCTCTCCATCACCACCATTAACACTTAAGGATAAAAATAAGGCAGGAAACTGTTAAAAAAAAAAAAAAACATTCTAAATTAAACCAGATTAACTTCCAGATGCTCACTATAATACTATCAAAGATCACCCAGCATTCTAGAAAGCATTCTCTCTTAAAAGTCTACAAAAAAATGATTATACGATTTGGAGGTATATCTTTATTGAGGAAAGAAAAAAAGAAACAAGATTTCTCCTTACCCAGACTGTTGAACAGTCAGAGGGTCAGACCTCTAATTACAACTAGAAATGGACGAGATGTGACGTCCAAGTTGACGAGCTCACACAGCCAAAATTTATCATTTTGTACTTTTAAAATATCGATGAGTGTCTGCAGAAAGAGCAATAACATGAGAAATGATGGACTTTGGAGGAAGGGCATTTGAAGTAAAGTGAAATTTATAATAGAAAACTGGATGAAGCTTAATAGAATAGCCAAACTTGCAATAAGCAATTGAGAGGGGATAAGTGAAGTAGAAAAATTAAAACTTTCCTATAAAACTGAAAATACAATAGAATATGCACTCTGACTTGTATAATGTGGAGGACACCTAAATATTGAATTGTGCTACTTGTTAATAATAAATTTAAAGGATCTTAAGGTCCACAAAAGAAACTTGTAAAGAAGAAAATGCAACATAGGCAGAGACGTTGGAGTATCCCCTAAAGAAATCAAAAGGTAGAATCATAACCAAAAGTAAAAAAGAAATAGTGCTTCCTATTTAGTGTACAGTATAAAATACGAGCCTCACTCCTTCCCCTCAATTCATATTTTTTTTTTATAAATTGGGTCTAAGTTTACATGTTACACTCTTCTGGAGTATTCAGAGATTTTAAAATGATAAGAAAACAAACGAAACCTTCAAGGCAAAATATATAAGGCATTTTTAACTTATATATAACTCATAAAAATGGCTCTGTCCCTCTCCACTTAAGCCTCTCAAAGATTGCCAAAGAGTATGGAATTTAAACTTGTATGAGTTACAATAAAGAGAGGAAGAAGTTTAAAAGCTTGTAGTAAACTTCGAGGTAAAAGTAAAATTTTGAAGAATATAAGGGCTCTGGAACCCCAACTAACATTCCAGGATAGTGCACCCAAAGTGACAGAAAAATAAACATTTTGTCAGAAATGTGAAAATAACTGTATAATACAAGGTTCTATTTCTTCATGGAAAGTAAAAACAAAGAAGGAATATGAAAGATATCTTGTTAAGAAATCTACTGCTATTATATTCAAATTACCTGAGCCCCACCTCCTCCCACACACAGTCTTTTTATCCATCCTGATTCTGTGTTTCACACAAGAATGTGGAAAGGGTGTCTAAAATATGATGCCCCCCATTCATCATAATATCATCCCCCCACACACGTAAAATTTTTAAATTTTTCACTTTGTTATATTATGAATACAATGAGAATTAACATTTAGGAAGTTTCTGGCACTGTACTCAATTCTTTATGTATATTCGGTCATTTTATTTATTGATTTAAACTTCCACTAAATAAATATGCATTTGAGTTATAAAACATCTTTTTAAAATGCAAACCACTCTGAAAGAGTTGAGCCTTTATCACCCACTCACACTGCCTTACAAATGTAAGGTAAGTTTTGTGAAGGAAGGAGGAAAGGGAAAAGGAAATGAGGAAGGTGAAGATATGGAGAAAAGGGAACCTTGTACACTGTTGGTGTAATGTAAGTTAGGACCACCATTACAAAAAACTGCATGGAGTGTCTATTTTTATGCCAGTAACATGCTGTTTTGGTTACTATAGCTTTGTAGTATAATTTGAAGTCAGGTAGTGGTATGCCTCTGGCTTTATTTGTTTTGCTCAGGATTGCTTTGGCTATTTGGGGTCTTTTGTTGTTCCATATGAATGTTAAGATTGTTTTGCTCAGGATTGCTTTGGCTATTTGGAGTCTTTTGTTGTTCCATATGAATGTTAAGATTGTTTTTTTTCCATTTCTGTGAAGAATGTCATTGGTGTTTTGATGGGGATACATTGAATCTGTAGATTGCTTTGGGTAGTATAGACATTTTCACAATGTTAGTTCTTCCAATCAAAGAGCATGGAAAGTCTTTCCATCTTTTTGTGTCTTCTTTAATTTCTTTCAGTAGTAGTTTATAGTTTTCATTGTAGAAATCTTTCACCTCCTTGGTTAAATTGATTCCCAGGTATTTTTGTGTGTGTGTGACTGTTGTAAATGGGCTTACTTCTTAATTTCTCTTTCTGTTAGCTCATTATTGGAGAATGTAAATGCAACTGATTTGGCAGCATTTTTTCTGTATCCTGAAACATTACTAAAATTATTAACCAGCTCTAGGAGCTTTTTGATAAAGTCTTTAGGTTTTTCTATATATAGTACCATGTCATCTGCAAATAGGGACAGTTTGACTTCATCTTTTCCAATCTGGATACCCTTTATTTCTTTCTCTTGCTTGATTGCTATGGCTAGTACCTCCAGTACTATGTTAAATAGAAGTGGTGAAGGTGGGCATCTTTGTCTTGTTCCTGTTCTTAAGGGAAAAGCCTTCAGTTTTTCCCCATTCAGAATGATACTGGTAGTAGGTTTGTCATAGATGGCTTTTATTGTGTTGAGATACTTTCCTTCTATACATAATTTGTTGAGAGTCTTTACCATGAAGGGATGTTGAATTTTGTCAAATGCTTACCAATGGAGCAGAATAGAGAACCCGGAAATGACCCCTCAGGCTTACAACCATCTGATATTTGATAAAGGCAACAAAAACATACATTGGGGAAAAGACAGACTCTTCAATAAGTGGTGCTGGGAAAACTGGATATACATATGCAGAAGAATGAAACTAGACATGCACCTCTTATCATACACTAAAATCAACTCAAAATGGATTTAAGACTTAAGTATAAGACCTGAAACTGCAAAATTACATAGGGAAAATATAGGTGAAACACCTCAGGAAATTGGTCTAGGAACAGACTTTATGAACATGAGCCCAAAAGCACGAGCAACAAAAGAAAATAAAACAAATGGGACTATATCAAACTAAAAATCTCCTACACAGCAAAGGAAACAATTGATAGAGTGAAATGACAACCTACAAAGTGAGAGAAAATTTTGCTAACTATGCATCTAACATGGGATTAATATCCATAATATACAAGAAATTCAAGCAATTACACAGTAAAAAAATAAATAACCCAATTAAAAAATGGGCAAAGGAGCTGAATAGACATTTTTCAAAGGAAGACCTACAAATGGCCAACAGGTACATGAAAAAATGCTCCACATCACTAGACATCAGTAAAATGCAAATTAAAACCACATTGAGATACCACCTCACCCCAGTTAGACTGGCTATAATCAAAAAGGCAGAGAATAACAAATGTCAGCAAGGGTGTGGAGAGTGGAGGGAAGGGAACAATGCCACACTGTCGGTGGGACTTAAATTAGTACAACCACTATGGAAAACAGTACAGAGGTTCCTCAAACAACTACAGATAGATCTTCCATACAGTCCAGCAATCCCATTTTTGGGTATATACCCAAAGGAATGGAAATCATCATGTCAAAGGGATACCTGCACTCCCATGTTTATTACAGCTCTCTTTACAATAGCCAAGATATGGAACCAACATGAATGTCCATTGATGGACCATTGGATAAGGAAAATGTGGTATATATATATATACCATGGAATACTACTCTGCCATAAAAGAGAATGAAAGTCTCCCATTTGCAGCAACATGGATGAGCTTGGAGAAACTTATTTTGAGTGAAATAAGCAAAGCACAGATGGATAAATACTGCATGTACTCACTCGTGAGTGGGAGCTAAGAGATAAAGAAGGAAGGAAAGAAAGACCACAGTGGTGTGTTGGACTTGCAGAGGGAGAGAGCATACTTAGGGGTACAGTCAGATGGAGTGGGTGAAAGAGGAATGGGGAGGGAGGTTTGAGAATAATTGGGTTGAGGACACAGGGTATAATCACAATTTATAGTAATGGGCATGCTGCCAGTATGGATCTGGCCATCACATCTTGGGCATGAGTGGTGACAATCAGGTTTGTATCCCACAAATATTCATAACCAATTTTTAAAAAAAGAAAAACTGTATGGAGCTTCCTCAAAAAGCTAAAAATAGAATTACTATATGATCCAGCAATCCCATTTCTGGGTATTTACCCCAAAAATCTGAAATCAGTATGTCAAAAAGATGTCTGCACTCCTGTGTTCACTGCATCATTATTTATAATAGCCAAGTTATGGAATTGACATGTGTCCATCAACAGATGAATGGATAAAGAAAATATGATGTGTGTATATACATATATATACATATATATGTATATACACACACGCACACAATGAACTACTATTCAGCCTTAAAAAATGAAGAAATTTCGTCATTTGCAACAACACTGATGGAATTAGAGAACATTATGCTAAGTGAAATAAGCCAAATACAGAAAGACAAATATAGCATGTTCTCACAAATATGTGGAATCTCAAACAATTGAACTCAAAGAAACAGAGAACAGCATGGTGGTTACCAGAGACTGTGATGTGGGGGAGAATAGGGAGATGATAACCAAAGAATACAAAGTTCTCACAAATATGTGGAATCTCAAACAATTGAACTCAAAGAAACAGAGAACAGAGTGGTGGTTACCAGAGACTGTGATGTGGGGGAGAATAGGGAGATGATAACCAAAGAATACAAAGTTTCAGTCAGATAGGAGGAATAGGTTTGTTGTTTTTGTTGTTTTTTTTTTTTTGAGGTCTATTGCAGAGATTGGTGAATATAGTGAATTACTGAGTCCTGTACATTTCAATATTATTAAGAGAGTAAATCTTAAGTGTTCCATCACAAAAGATGTCAAATATTTGAGGTGATGGATAGGTCAATTAGCTTAATCATTCCACGTTGTATTTAAAAATCATAACATCAGTTTGTACCCCAAATAAATTTATACAACTATAATTCATCAATATATAATAAAAAGTTCTTTAAATTTAAAATTTTTTTTAAAAGATCGTAGCATCACATGATAAAAGGAGCTTGAGTCCCTAAAAGACATGTGGAGTTAAGCCTTCCCTCACCAAACTTACCGGCCTGTGAAGTGAATTGTTTTGTTAACCCACTGAGATTTGCAGGCTGCTTGTTACAATAGTTAGCATGTTCTTACTAATACACTTTGCTTGATGTCCTACAATCCATCCCCACAGAGCAACCAAAATTAACATCTTCAAAAAGAAATTATCAAATCACGTCACTTCCCAATAGTTCACCATCACAGTTAAAATCAAATTGGATTTCTTTCCAGCCTATGAGACCCTGTGCAGTCTTACCCCTGGTTATACCTTTAACCTTATTTCATACCTTTCTCCATTTTAGGCATTATAATCCAGCCAAGCAGGCCTTTCTCCCGGTCCTTAAATATGCTAAACCAGCTCATTCCCATGTTGGGACTTCTATACCAGTGTTTCCTATCCAGGTCTCAGATCGAATTTCACCCCTCAAAGAGGCCTGGTTTCTCTACTTTAACCTATTTTTGTCCCCACTTCTTGCCTACTGCCCAGAGCTGTCTATCATATTACTCCATTTTATGGGGGTTTTTTCTCATAATACTAATCCCCATCTGCAGTTATCATATTTATTTCACTACTTGTTGACTGTTCCTTAACTCAAGGTTAATTTGAATGACAGCAGTGACTTGACAGTCTTACTCTGGCTATCTTCCCAGCACCACAGCAGTGTTTGTAACATCATGAATGAGTGAATAAACAAATGAATCAATGAACACATTTATCTAAATGTTGATATACATGTAAACCTGGAAAAAAAATATGCCAAATTATTAATAATTGGGTGACAGATTAACTTATGCCTTTTATTTACTGGTGTGTCCCAACTTTCTAAATTTACTGTAATGAGCATACTTTTAAAATAACTTAAAAGATTTTATTTGTAAAAATAACTTATATCTTATGTAATCATTTTCCAAAGTGGCACTTGCATAAAGTAGTTGTATTCAAAGAGTAGAAAGAAAAGGGACTTTGGAATCAGGAAAACTAGGCACTGCAGTAAATTGGTTCCTCTTAGCAGGGTGGCCTGATGCTGCAGATAGCAGACTTTCCTGTTGAGTCTGGGACTACCATAAGCTGAGTTATAAGTAATGTATAGATCTGACCTTTTCTAATCAGTGAGACAAAGTTGAGGAGTGGGTCTCAGTTAACCTAAGACGACAAGGAGAAGTTCTAGATTCAGGTAGGTAACTTTTATACTGAATTGTTTGTAAAAGTTCTTTGAATTCAGGAAAAGCGAAGAACTTGTTTCTGTCACTTGAAGATCCAAAGCATTCTTCACTGACATTCCTGAAGATCTTTGGCTCATATTGCCACGATGTCTAGGTATTTTTGAAATAAAATACATTTCACTTTTCATTTCAAAAATATATTAGTTAAAAAGAATATTAATGTAAAGTACAAATAAGGAAAAATAACTTACAAGAGTATGTATTTTGATATACATACATGTCTGTGCATGTCTACTGGAAGACAAAATGAAGTACTGTCAGATGTTTAAACTTACTTTAGTAAGTTTTAATTTTTAAAAAGAAAGAAAATCAAAAGCTATTCTGTACATTGACAAATAGGAAAATAAAACAGCCTTACCAGTAAGAATGAGAATAAAGTCTAGTGGTAGAATAAGTTATAACAGGCAGACTTATTTGTATGTGATAAAAGGTCAAAATAAACTTAACTGAAATAGGAATAATGTTACAGTTCTCTGTGTAACGGAGATGCAAAAAAGGATTACTCAAAGCGACATGAATGCAATGAGAAGCCTGAAGGGACTGCACCTCAGCAACTCCTCTGGTAGGAGAAAACTGGGTACAGCCCCAATTCAAAGTTAGCTTCTGTTTTTTATGGTAAAGACAAGGAAGTTTCACAAGAAAAATCAGTTGATTCAATCACTTCAAAAGGACACAAAGCATGGGCAGTGTGACAAAAGAATCTAAGGCTAAGTATAGCTTAATCAATGGAAACTAGTAACATCAGTAACAACATGACATTCCAAAGTACAATTTGTGAAAAGCTAAGTTGGTCAAACTACAATTGTTATCTAAAACATAACCTCTCCTTAAATGATTTAAGCAAAAGTTACATTCTTACGATTAAATTAAGTATAATTGTCTCTAAATTTTCCACCAATAGAGAGCTCGCCCTTAGCAAATATTTTTTCACATTTTTCCCTACAGCAATTCTTTAAAATTTTTTAACAGGGTTGGTATGTCAACCACCTGTTAGCTCTAATCATTGAAGTATACAATCCCATACTAAAACGGTGATTAGAGTTGATTAGATGAGCCATTGCCACACTATCTGTGGGCTTTTGCTCCTTAACCAAGAGCTTTTGCTGTATACATACATTACCTAAAAACCCTATTGTAAAAATCAACTGAGAATCAAGATTTCTAACCCTCTACAAATAATATGCCAAACAAACTGTAGATTGTCAGAGGAGAGGAAAAAGGAGTATGATATTCTTTCAGAGAAACCATAGGACGTACATGAAAATCCCTGGCATTTTTTGAATCTGTGTGGAGTGCAGGATTATTCTTTAATGTGCGGAAGTGTCACATGCATGGCAAGATATTCAGCATACTTGGCTCCCTCACACAAACTGCTAGAGCATCCCTGATCATAGTGACAATCTCAAACTCTATCAGATCTAATTTTCCCTTTTTATAAGTATTCTGTAATTCTCCCTTTGCTCAACTATTTTGTAATACCCCTATTGCTCTGGAACAAAAGTCAGAGATCATATACAACCTATGAATTTTTAAAATTCAATGTATTATCTGTGCCCAAGGTCTAATATAAGGGAAAAACAACAGGACAGTAATTTCAATAAAATATTACATATTTCTATATGTAAATGCTTGAGCATGGCTATGCTGGAAGCCATCATGACCTAATCTGATATTTAGTCCTACTGTTAATGAGCGAATTTAAATATAAGAGGTCACTTGTAGTGGGGAAATGAAAGAGCAAAGATAAGAGTGTACACTCAAATAAAAACCTGTATTAGGGAAATAAAAACCTGTATTAGGGAAATAAAAACCTGTATTAGGGTAAGTCATAACAGAGTATACTTAGTTATATATAATGAAAGCAAAATAATACTAATTAAGATGGGATAACAAGCCAAGATAAATACAGATTATTAAAGTAGAAAATCTGAGTAGCAGGGTATTCTTACAGACAAGCTACACAACGTATACAAAAATGTCTGGTGGGACTGTAGAAAGTTATACAGAGTAGGAACCAGTTCTGTGTTGTACGGAACCATCCCACACATTCCAGCACATCTATTATCCTGGGATGCACACACAAGTGATAGTAGCAATCCTCAGTGTCATGACAACCTGGAACACTCCCACCAATTTTCAAAACAGCCCTGGGGAGAGCCACTGTCCTAGTTAATGCCTGTTATCCACAGATAAAATATAATTACCTTCCTCCTTAAGGATGACTTCTGTAGACTGGCTTCAGTCCCACTCCCACCCTCACCCCTCTCTCAGTTCAGCTCCCTTGAAAACCAGGCTTTCTCAGCCACAATCCTTCACTGAATTGTAATTGGTTTTTCAAAGTCTTGTTCCCAGTTAGAATGGAAGCCTCATGAAAAAAAGGACTAACTTGTTCACTGTCATATCCATTGCCTAGCACAGTGCCTGACACATTATGTGCATTTGATAAATTTTCTTGAGTTAGTTAAATTTATATTATTTACTTCATCAGTACAGGTGTATTCATTCTTGTTCTTTAAGCCAAATTTTGATGATCTAATTAAAATAAGTAAATATTTTAAATAATGCCAAAACAGTGCAAAACATTAAAAATAAGATTTATCCACTGGAAAAAAATTATTGGAGAATGGCATTAGAAACCAAGATCTGGTTACTGGGTATGCTCATCACTACTGTAGTGTCACTGCCTCTAGGGCCTCTTAGCTGACAGATCAAGGAAATATTTGTATGCACACTACACTATACATATACACATAGCTATATGTCCACATATATCTAATATTAAGCAAAATGAGTTCATTCTAATGTCTCTAACTCTAATCTGTTACCACCTGTTTCATTCTAGCTTTCCTTTATTGCTTGTCTGCAGCCTCCCGCTTCAACAGGGAGAAACTAGCCACCAGCCACAGAAGTGCTCGATCCCAGTATATAAGTATAGTCATTGCACAATTGTTAACTTATACCCAAAATGTATTATCAAAGAGCTACAACTTAGATAAAAGCTCACAGCTGAAAGTTTAAGTGACCAATAAATATATAAATTAGTATCCTGTTTATACTTTGCTCAACAAATCTAAGGATTCATTTTAAGTAACACTCTTATACTTTGATTCAATCTTCAGTGGTCATCTATTTATATTAATGTGCCCAAATTTTACTTGTCACCCAAGACCTAGAATCAGTCAATATTTTTATGTAACAGTGATTTTTTTATGTAACAATGATTGTAATCACTAAACAAGATCTCATTTAAATTAACAAAAACATGTTTCCCACAGTAGATTGCATTCTGACACATCAAGCAACTAAATATTTTTTCCCAGCTTAAAATTTTAGCTTCAGATACTTGAAAAGGGTAAGGAAATATAACATTTCTGTGTGCTTCAGCCATTTTTTCTGTCACCATAGTGAAATCATTTTAATTAAAAAAAAAAAACTTCAGAAAAAAATTAAAGTTTTTTACTACTATAAGCTCAATGCCACTTTATAAAGTTAATCTCTTTAAAAATATCAACATTCCTTTACTGATCACAAACTATTGACCAGATACGGTTCAGATGCTTTATTTTTATTATGTACAATCCTCTCACCAGAACTACAAGGTATGTAATATGATCTCTATTTTAGAGGTGAAGAAAATGAAGCTCTGAGAAATTAAATGATTTATCCAAGATTGAACAGCCAGTAAAAATCAAAACAAGAATCTCTTATTTCAAAGGCTGTACTCTTTCCAATACGCAGGTGGAGCACTGCAAAGAATGTCCTGAGAAACCAATGTCTACACACACATACCCAATTGCTATTCGTAAAAGCATACTTCAAAAAGTTTGCGGAAAACATAGAATTCCAAGATAACACAAATCTTTCCACAAACTTTTTGAAGTACACTTATATAAACAAAGAGACAAATTTAGAATGAAAAAAATAATAGGTTCACTCTTCCCCTAATTTTACTTGGGACCTTGTGCAAGAATAAGCTCAGGTCCCAAAAGGAGAGTAATTCTAAGCAATGGCTTTGGCAAAATCAGTGACCATATCAATATTCAGTTAGGTCATCTCTAATTCATAATGGAAAATAAATCTGGCAACACAATACAATGATTTCCACTAAGAGTAGAGACTTCATAATTCATTAGCACTTTTCTTAGTGACGCTTTCTGAAAAACTCTACAAGGGAATGTGAGAAGATGAAGGATGATTTCAAAATTTTTTTTAAAGTACAAATAACTTAGACAGGTATTTTTAAATTACTACTTGTTTACAATGCAAGTTAATTTAATTTCCTTGCTTTTTTATCCCTTGACAAGTGGCTTGTGTTTTGTTTGGGCCAAACCAAAATATAAAGTACTTCAATAAATTAGAATTGTTTTTCTTCATACATTTAGTCTGAATGATCTCATGCGCTAAAAATTTGGGAGGAGGAAGGAGAAAAACACATCAGCTATAAAACGTAAACTCTTCTGCAAGTTAACTCAAAGCCTTTTTGAATTTTCTTGTTTTATGAAGATAATTTAATAATAAATTGGCTTTAATACTACAACTGGATCTTTTTCTTGATATGAGGAAGAACAATAAAGGAGTCACAATCTTGGACAAAGAAGACAGTATTTGTCTGCCTGGATGTAGTGAGAGTGCCAGGTATCTGTTTAGAAGCCCACTGCTTGTTCATACATGTAATTAGGAAAGAAGTCTTTGCCAAATAAACTTACACTCTTGGGTCTTTTTGACTATATCCAACATGGCTAAATCTATAATTTAAAATGTCTAATCCAGGGTGGAAAAAAACATATTTTTTATATGTATATAAGTAAGACACATTTAAAATTGGGTAACTATATCCTGGATATTAATCCTTTGTTGGATGCATATTTTGCATCCCATTTGTTTATTTTTGCTCTTGTTGCCTGTACTTTTGGGGTGTATTCATAAAGTCTATGCCCAGTCCTATTTCCTGAAGTGTTTCCCCTGTTTTCTTTTACGAGTTTTATAGTTTCAGGTCTTATATTTCATTCTTTAATCCATTTTGAGTTGATTTTGGTATATGGTGAGTGGTACAGGTCTAGTTTCATCCTTCTACATATGGATGTCCAATTTCCCCGCACTATTTGTTGAAGAGGCAGTATTTTCCCTAGTGTGTATTCTTGATGCCTTTGTTGAAGACCAGATGGCTGTAGGTAGATGGGCTGATTTAGAAGGTTCTCTATTCTGTTCCATTGGTCCGTGTGTCTGTTTTTATGCAAGTACCATATTGTTTTGGTTACTATAGCTCTGTAGTATAGTTTGAAGTCAGGTAATATTATGAATCTGGCTCCCCCCCCCCCCCCCCCCC
>NW_007728302.1:78582-90495 GCF_000696425.1 Galeopterus variegatus | reverse complement strand
TTGTACAGTAGCATAAGTTTTTGTTTACTAAAGCACTAAAAAAAAAAAAGAAAACAAATAAAAAAAAAAATCTGGCTTCCCCCCCCCCGCCCCCAGGATTGCTTCTGGCTATTCAGGGTCAAACAACTTAACAGCAAAGAAAACAAGTAACCCAATTATAAAATGGGCAAAAGAGCTGAATAGGCATTTCTCAAAGAAAAATATAAGAATGGCCAGCAGACACATTAAAAAATGCTCAATAGCACTCAGCATCCAGGAAATGCAAATCAAAACCAATTGAAATATCATCTCACTCCAGTTAGGCTGGCTAATATCAAACAGACCAAGAACAACAAATGCTGGTGAGGATGCACAGAAAGGGAAACCCTCCTACACTGTTTTGGGACTGTAAAGTGGTGCAGTCATTATGGAAAATGGTATGGAGGTTCCGCAAATGACTACAGATAGAAATGTCATATGACCAAGCTATCCACTGCTGGGTATATACCCAAAGGAATGGAAATCATCATGCCGAAGGGAAACCTGTACTTCCATATTTATTGCAGCTCTATTTACAATAGCCAAGAGGTGGAACCAGCCTAAATCCCATCATCAGAAAAGTGAATAAGGAAAATGTGGTATGTGTACACAATGGAATACTACTCTGCCATAAAAAAAAAAATGAAATTCTGCCATTTGCAACAACATGGATGAACTTAGAGAAAATTGTGTTAAGTGAAATAAACCAGGCACAGAAAGAAATATCTCATGCTCTCACTTATATGTGGGACCAATCAAAATAAATAAGCAAACAAATAGGGGGAAAAAAGACATAATAATCATAATAATTCCTTGAACTTATTAAGAGAAATGAACAGAACTGAGGTTGCTGGGGGTGGGAAAGGGAGAGAGAGAAGGGGGGAAGGGAGGAGTAGGTAAAAGGCCATGAAAATCAATTACATTGTATAATGATAAATAAAAAAATAAAATAAAAATAAAAATTGGGTAACTATAAAGGACCACATATGAAAAGAACCTCATACTACAGGATTCAATGAGCTGTATGAACTCAGATTCTAGATTCCCACAATATTTAAAGAGCTCAGCCTCTTCTGAGATTTTACTAGACTCTTAGAGGGGGTAGGTGGTGGCAGAACTTAAAGAATATTCACAGTAGACAGGTACTTATGAGAAAAAACTGGCTAGATAAGATAGAACAGAAAAATGGTAGAAAGACCAATACCTTTGTGTTAGTAATTTAAATGATTATAAATAACGGACATATCAGATTCATTCATTTCTTCCTTCCTTCAATAGATACTCGTTGGGCATCTGATATGTAAGTTGATGGCTAGGCACTCAGTGTTGCTTTGTGTTGCTTTTCCCCCCAGGGATTTGTCACCCCACTTCCCCTGGGTGACAGAGATGCAAAGGATTACTCAAAGCCCATCTCTTCTGAGCAGTGAGAAGCCCCGAAGAGGTTAACTTCCCTGGTACCCTCCAGCAAGATACATCCCTTCCTCGGGAAATTAACACTGAATTGGGGTTCTCTTCCTGCATTTATTTTCCAGACCAGGAAGTTACAGGAAGAGAACATAGGTTGGGTTATAGTTTAACAGTATAGGCTGGTAACTTTCAGTGAAACAAGCCAGATAACATTCCAGTAAGTCTATCAACAAAAGTTTGATCTTAGCAAACATTTCTTCTTACAGCAATTTCTCAGTATCTTTACATATCAGTCCTTGAGCCAGCAACCTTGCTGTGCCACAAATCTTTATCTTACACCAGAGACTTATAGCCTGAGGAAAATTTCCAGTCCTCTGCAAGATCAATATTTGAAACTGCAAGGCTTTGGAAAACCAGGCCCTGTGAAGTACATATGCTTATAGTATATTCCACACTTCCACCGTGTGAGGACACAGAAAGAAGATGTCATCTACAAACTAGGAGAAGGGCCCTCAAAAGATACCACACTCGTGAACCCTGCGTGATCGCTATGCTCAACATGTTAGTACAAAATGTATGCCCGCGTGATCCTTTAATTGATTGGTTAGTTCATGGAAAGCCCCTACTTGCTTGCTTATACACTGCAAATTGCAGTGTAACGGCAATCAAGTGGAACTGCCCTGACAGAACCCCTGCCTCATCTGAGTGTCTCTTTCACGAGGCTGGGTTGGAGGGCAGCAGACTTGCTTTTCCCTGAGATCCTTCAGTCCCAACACTGGGGGTAATCCTGTCGGCTCCTTCTCCTTCTGGGTGTGCAGGAGGACCCCAGGCGCACCCCCACAACCACAGTTCTGTTCTCTCCTCCTAAAAGTTCAACTTATTATTGTGATTGTTGTTTCTTTCTTTCTTCCTCTCCCTTTCTTTATTATCTATTTGTTTACTTATTAATTCAGCTCCCACTTATGAGTGAGGACATGTGGTACTTCTCTTTCCATGCCTGGGTTGTTTCATTTAACATAATTTTGTCCAGGCTCATCCATGTGGCTGTGAATGGCAGAATTTCATTCTTTTTTATGGCTGAGTTGTATTCATTGTTTATATATACCACATTTTCCTTATCTAGTCATCCATTGATGGACATTTAGGTTGGTTCCAACTCTTAGCTATTGTAAATAGAGCTGTGATAAAATAGGATGGCAGGTATCCTTTCAACATGATTTCTCTTCCTTTGGATACATACACAGTAATGAGATTCCTGGATTGTATGGTAGTTCTATCTGTACTTGTTTAAGGAACCTCCATACTGTTTTCCATAATGGCTGTACTAATTTTCAGGTATCCTTTCAACATGATTTCTCTTCCTTTGGATACATACACAGTAATGAGATTCCTGGATTGTATGGAAGTTCTATCTGTACTTGTTTAAGGAACCTCCATACTGTTTTCCATAATGGCTGTACTAATTTGCAGTCCTACCAACAGTGCAGGAGGGTTCCCCTTTCTCCACATCCTCTCCTACATTTGTTAGTCTCTGCCTTTTTCATAATAGCTAGTCTAACTGGGGTGAGATAGTATCTCACAACAGTTTTGATTTGCATTTCCCTGGTGATGGTAAGCATTTTTTCATATACCTGTAGGCCATTTGTATGTCCTTTTTGAGAGATATCTATTCAGCTCCTTTGCGCACTTTTAATTGTTTTTTTTTTGTTTTTTTTTTTTTTTTTACAGTTGTTTGAGTTCTTCATATATTCTGGATATTCATACCTTGTCAGACGTATAGTTTGCAAATATTTTCTCCTATTCTGTAGGTTGTCTTTTGACTGGTGATTGTCTCCTTTGCTGTGCAGAAACTTTTTAGTTTGAGATAATCCCATTTGTTTATTTTTTATTTTGTTGTTTGTGCCTTTGCAGTCTTATTCATAAAGCCTTTGCCAAGCCTTACATACTGAAGTCTTTCCCCTATGTTTTCTTCAAGGACTTTTAAAGTTTCAGGTCTTATATTTAAGTCTTTAATCCATTTCGAGTTGATTTTGTATAAGGTTAGAAGCACGGTAAACCAATGTTGGGATCATATATATTTATGATTGTTCTGTCTTCTTGGTGGATGGTATTTTTTGTCTTTTTTAATATTTTTTGGTTTGAAATCTGTTTCATCTGACACAAGAATAGCTACTCATGCTCATTTTGGTTTCTATTTGTGTTATACCTTTATCCATTCTTTCATTAGTTTTGTGAGTCTTTATTGGTGGGGTGAGTTTCTTGTAGGCAGCATATAGTTGGGTCTAGTTTATTAATCCATCTGACCTCTCTATGTCTTGTGAGTGGGAAGTTCAGTCCATTTACATTTAGGGTTGTTATTGAAAGGTATTATCTAACTCCTGTCATTCAACTGCTTTCATGTGGTTGCTTTAAGTATCTTTTGTTTCTTTCTTTTCCTATTGTTGTTTGTCTTTGGAGTCCATTGTTTTTTTGAAATGGTATGGTATAGTTTTTTTCTCTTTTTTGTTTGCCTATATGCTGCACTGGTAGTATTTGTTTTTTCTCATCTATTCATAGTGTTGATCATTGTTTTTTAGATTCCAGATGCAGAACTCCCTTGAAGATTTCTTGTAGGGCTAGTCATGTGGTGCTGAATTCCCACAGTTTTTGTTTGTCTAGGAAATAAACTATTTCCCCTTCATATCTGAAGGATATCATTGCAGGGTACAGCATTCTTGGCTGATAGTTTTTTAATTTTAGAACTTTAAATATTATCATCCCATTCTCTTCTGGATGTAGGGTTTCTGCTGAGAAGTCTGCTGTTAAGTCTGATGAGTACTCGCTTATGAGTGACTTGATGTTTTTCCCTTGCTGTTTTTAGGTTTCTTTCTTTGTCTCTGACTTTTGCCAGTTTGACTACGACGTGTCTCAGAGAGGATCTTTTCAGATTGAATATGTTTGGAAATCTCTGAGCCTCTTGAATCTGGAAGTCCATTTCTCTTTTCCCATACATGGGAATTTTTCTGCTGTTACTTCGCTGAATAGGTTTTCAATGCTTTTTCCTTTTTCCTCCCCTTACAGACCACCCATGATTCAAATGCTTATGTGCTGATGTTGTCTGATAGGTCTTGAAGATTTTCTTCATTTTCCTTGAATTTTTTTTTAATCTACTTGAGTTATTTCAAAAACACTGCCTGTGAAACCAAAAATTCTTTCTTCTGTTTAATCTAGCCTGCTGCTTAAACCTTTGAATGCAGTTTTTATTGCATGAAATGAGTCCTTCAGTTCTAAGAGTTGTGCTATATCCTTTTTTTATGGCATTTATCTCTTTGTAGATATCCTCCATGTCTTGGGTTGTTTTTCTCACTTCATTGTGTCATCTGTGTGACTATTCTTGAATCTCACTGAGTTTCCTTAAGATTGTTGCCCAGGATTCTTTTTTAGATATATCAATGGATTCTTGTAGTTTGGGGGGCTGATATGTGAGAGTTATTGCATTCCTTTGAGGGGGGAATGGTCATATTTTCTTGCTTTTTCATATTTCTATTATCCTACATTGATGTCTGGTCATCTGGTGGAGCAGTTGCTTCTTCAGTTACTCAAGTGGCTTTTGAGGAGAGAGAATCCCTCTGCAGGTTTGTTTTATGTTGCCTGTTGGGTAGAAAGTTTTAGTTTGGGTTCTGGGTAGACTCTATAGTCTCAGTAGTTTCAGGTAGACTCAGTTGTTCCAGGTAGACTCAGCAGTCTGGGGGGGCATTGACAGGCATGGCTGTAGCTGAGAGTGACCGGGGCCATGAAGTGCAGGGCTCCAGGGGCTGTGGCCAGGTGGCACTGGAGTCTGGTAGTGGAAGCCATGAGGGGTGGGGGCTCCAGAGGCTGTGGTCTGGTAGTGCAGTTTTCCTGTCATGTAGTCATTCAGGACAGGACGACAGAGGGTGCACTGGGTGGAAGCCACATGCGGCAGGACTACAGAGGCTGCTGCTGGGTGGCTCAAGGCTCCTATGGTGGAAGCTGCAAGGGGTAGGGCTCTAGGGGCTGCTGGTTGTGTAATCTAACTACACCTATACTCTTTTTGACTCCTGAAAAACCTTTCTGACCCTAAATGTTCTCATCTCCAAAACAATCTTATCCAGCAATCCCACTTCAGAGACTTCAGCATAAGGAGTAACCACATAAAAGCAAAATGTAATTTTAGGATACAGGAATTTATAGAAGCCCCACATGCATACACTATCAAAAACTGGAAACAATGTACATACCAATGAAATGTTATGCTTCATTTAAAATTACCTATATGTATTGCCATAGAAAGGAGCCCATGACATATTGTTGACTGAGAAAAAGTAGGACATAAAGAATGTGGAGAGAGAGTTCCAAAAAGATGTTCATCAAAATAGCAGCAGTGGTTATCACCGATTTGTGATATTTAGAGTGTTTTTTACTACTTTGTTTTTACTTCTCTGTATTATTTGAATTTTTATATCAAGTATAAACTATTTTCTTTAAAAACTGTAATACTGTGTTTACAAATAAGAAAAATTGAAACAAGCTTTTGGTTGCATTAAGAGGGTTCTCCAGAGAAGCAGAACTAACAGGATATGTGTGTGTGTGTGTGTGTGTGTGTGTGTGCGCGCGCGCGCGCACATGTGTGCAAAGACAGAGAGAGAGATTTTAAGAAAATGGGTCACATGACTGTGAAGGCTTGATAAATTCAAAATCTGTGAGGCAGACTGTCAGGTTGAAGAGTTGCAGTTCAAGTTCAAAGGCAGTCTGCTAACAGAATTCCTTCTTGCTTGGGGAGGTCAATCTTTATTCTATTAAAGGCTTCTACTGATTAGATGAAGCCTACCCACCTTATTGAGGATAATCTGCATTACTCAAAGCCTACCAATTTAAATGTTAATCTTATCCAAAAGACCCCTTCACAGAAACATCCAAGAATAATGTGTGACTAAATATCTGGGCACCATAGCCCAGCCAAATTGACACATAAAATTAACATCACATCAGTTCAAACTCTGTATTATTACACTGGAATATGTTAGAGTAATATAAAAATATTAAATTTAAAATTTAGCACAATACCATAGATACTTAGCAGAAAAGTCAGTTTGAACTAGTGAAGTCTTATTCAAATATTTTATTAAGGAAATATAAAACTGATTTTCCTTCATTCCCTTTCCTCTCTGTTTAAACCCCCAACTCTGCCTCACCTCCATCCCCTTTACTTTCAGAGTATGCTCTTACCTTAAATTTTACAGAGAAAATGAAAATCATAAGACATTGTATTAATTTACTAGGATTGCTGCAACAAAGTACCATAAACTGAGTGGCTTAATAACAGAAATGTATTGTTGCACAGTTCTAGAGGCTAGAAGTCTAAAATCAAGGTGTCAGAAGGGTGGTCCATGAATTAGAAGCTTAATCCCCACTGTAACTGTTGAGGGTGGGAAGTCCTATTATGGTAATTAAAATGTGGGGCCATGAGAGGTGATTAGATTGTGAGGAACATGCTCAAGTGAATGGATTAATCCATTTGATGGTTTAATGGAGGTCATGGGTGTGGTTCTGAGGGGCTTAAAAGGAGAGTGCATGAGAATCTCTCTCTCTCGGCTCTGCCATTGTGCCACGTGAGATCCCTGCATCACTGTCACCACCAAAAAGGCCTTCACCAGATGTCTTCCCTGGACTTTGCACTTGCCAGCCTCTGAAATTGTAAGCCATAAATATTGTTTCTTTATAAATTACCCAGTTTCAGGTATTTCTGTTATAAGCAATAGAAATGGCCTATTATAAGGAGCAAGCCCAGTCTCAGTGACATCAAAATTTAGGGGGTGAGGGGAAGTATGTCTAGAATCAGTGAATTATTATATATACATTTTAGAGATAGATATTAATAAAATTTTATGGCAGTACAGCAAGTAAGTTCATTTACTACACACACATTGCTAAAACCAAGATATAAAAAACATATTGTCTTTGTTTTCTGAACATTATTTCCTTATATTCCATATGAGTTTTAATACTGTGAGAAGGGAGGATATCATCTTTTAAGTGAGCCACTTGAACAGGTATTAGGGATATGGGATTTCCTGTAATCAGCCAACAGTAACCTGTCTCATCTTGAAATATCTTTAAGTACAAACAAGTTTTCTCTGCATAGTCTTGATGATGTAGAAAGAGCGTAGAGTTTGGAGTTTGAGGACTAAATTCTGGCTATGTAGCTCACTAGATCTTTCTACATGAAAAATGTATTTAAATGCTCTGAGCCTCAATTTTGATTAACTCTAAAACGGGCTTAATATTCGTCATTTGGAAGTTTTTCAATTTGTTGCAAATATCTCACTTTGTGAGATCAATTAGTTCATGAAATTGAAGTACAATTTTTAAAGAGATAAGAGCACTTCGATGAGTTTTACCAAATTTGTCTTCCTTTGTCATCGATAGGTTGGTCTTCTTAAGAGTTTCAGTGGACACTATCAAGTTGTCTGACTAGCTTCATTTCTCTGTAAATTATCACAACTTTCAATAAAGAGGACTGTGCCGTAGACATATTTCTATTCTACGACTTTCCCCTGCCCATAGTGGTTTGGTTCAAAGCGACTTAAGCAACCTGGAAGAACCTCCAGATTCAAACTCCTCAGGATTTGGAATTTTGCACTAAGAAATTGTGGGTAGCAGAGTCATCAGAATGGCAAGAATCTGGAATAAAAATCTGAAGTTTCCTTGGTTTCTGGAGATGTCTTCTTCAAATATTACTTGGATTTCATGTGATTCACCACTATCATTAGTATGCTTTTTTGTCTTAAGGTAGTGGTGGTGTTGGTTTGGGTTACATGAATTGATTATGAATTTTACTTAATACAATTGGAAACAAGCCAAGGAGAAGTGATCCTCTGTTTTATATGTACCAACAAGATGAAGACATGGAGGGCCGGCCCGGTGGCGCACTGGATAGTGCGCCGCTTGGGAAGCGCGGCAGCACTCCCGCCCAAGGGTTCGGATCCCACATACAGACTGGTTCCTGCTCACTGGTTGAGCGAGGCGTGGGAGCAACGCCGAGGGTTGCAATCCCGTTGCCAGTCCCCGGTCCGGTACGGGGGCAACACTGAGGGTTGCGATCCGTTGCCGGACACGGAAAAAGGAAAAAAGACAAAAAAAAAAAAAAAAAAAAGATGAAGACATGGATCAGCAAAGGATAAATACTTCATGGTAATGAAAAAAACATAAGACATGAACACACTATAAAAAGACTAAATCCATAATTCCCCTAACTCATTCAAAAGATATAAAAACAATATTACCTCATGGGTTTTTATGAGAATTAAGGAAAACAATATATGGAAAGTATTTCATTAACCCCTCCCTCAAAAAAACTAAAAAGTCCTTAAAAGTCCACAAAAAAAAAAAAGAAAAACAGAACTAATAAACAAGTTCAGTAAAGTTGCAGGATACAAAATCAACATACAAAAATCGGTAGCATTTCTATATGCTAACAAACTATACTAGAAAGAACCAAGAAACAATCCCATTTAAAATAGCTACAAAAAAGATAAAATACTTAGGAATAAATTTAATGAAGGAGATGAAAGAACTCTACACTGAAAACTCTAAAACACTGATGAAAGAAATTGAAGAAGACACAAATAAATGGAACGATATCTTGTGTTCACAGATTGGAATAATTAGTATTGTTAAAATGTCCATACTACCCAAAGTAAAATACTTAGGAATAAATTTAATGAAGGAGATGAAAGAACTCTACACTGAAAACTCTAAAACATTGATGAAAGAAATTGAAGAAGACACAAATAAATGGAACGATATCTTGTGTTCACACATTGGAATAATTAGTATTGTTAAAATGTCCACACTACCTAAAGTGATCTATAGATTCAATGTAATCCCTATCAAAATTCCAATGACATTTTTTGCAGAAATAGAAAAAGATATTCTAAACCACAAAAGACCCTAAATATTGAAACAAAGAGAAACAAAAAGAACAAAGTCGGACACATCACACTACCTGACTTCAAAATATACTAAAAGTTATAGTAATAAGAACAGCATGGTAATGGCATACAAACAGACACTTAGACCAATGGAACAAAATAGAGAACACAGAAATAAAATTCATACATTTCCATTAAATTGATTTTCAACAAAGGTGCCAAGAATGCACAATGTGGAAAGGATAGTACCTTCAATTAGTGGTGTTGGGAAAACTGGATATCCACATGCAGAAGAATAAAATTAAATCCTTACCTCACATCATATACAAAAAGAGTTAAAGACTTAAACATAAGACATGAAACTATAAAACCACCAGAAGAAAACATAAGGGAAATTTCCATGACATTGGTCTGGGCAATAATTTTTTTGGATATGACAACAAAATCACAGGAAACAAAAACCAAAAATAGACAAATAGGGTTACATTAAACTAAAAGCTTCTGCACCACAAAGGAAACAAACAATGGACTGAAGAGACAATCTACAGAATGGGAGAAAAAAATTGCAAACCATACATCCAATAAGGGGTTAATACCCAAAATATATAAGCAACCCAGACAATTCACTAGTAAGAAAACAAATAACCCAATTAAAAATGAGTAAAGGACCTGAACACACATTTCTCAAAAGAAGACATACAATGGCCAACAGGTATATGAAAAAAAGGCTCAACATCACTAACCACCAGTGAAATGCAAATCAAAATCTCCCTGAGATATCACCCCAACCCTGCTAAAATGGCTATCATGAAAAAGAGAAAAGATAAGTTTTGGCGAGGATGTGGAGAAAAGGGGACCCTGGTACACTGTTGGAAGGAATGTAAATTAGTACAGCCATTATGGAAAACTGCACGGAAGTTCCTCAAAAAATTAAAAATAGAACTACCATATGACCCAACAATCCTACTTCTGGGTATATGTCCAAAGGAAATGAAATCAGAATGTCAAAGAGATGTCTGCACTCCCTTGATTATTGTAGCATTATTCACAATAGCCAAGATATAGAATCAACCTGCCTATCAACAAATGAATGAGTAAAGAAAAAGTGGTATATATGTACAATGGAATAGTGTTTAGCCATAAAAAAGAAAATATGACAAAAAAAGGAGATCTTGCCATTTGTGACAGCATGAATGAACCTGGAAGACATTATGTGAAGTGAAATAAGCCAGGCCTGGAATGACAAATACTGCATGATCTCACTTATAAGTGGAATCTAAAAAAGTTGAACTCATAGAAACAGACAGACGGTGGTTACCAAGGGCTGGGGGTGGGGGTGTTAGGAGATTGGGTGATGTTGGCCAAAGGATACAAAATTTCAGTTAGATAAGAGGAATAAGTTTAAGAGATCTATCATACAATATGGTGACTATAGTTAAATACAATATATTGTATTCTTAAAAATCACTAAGGAGTATATTTTAAATGTTCTCATCACAAAAAAGTATGTGAGGTAGTGCATATGTTAATTAGCTTCATTTTGCCTTTCCACAATGTATACATATTTTAAAACTTCATGTTGTACACAATAAGCATATGCAATTTTTATTTGTCAATTTAAAAAATTAATTTAAAAAACACATTCTGAATATGGTAGTTATTGGTAGTTATTTCTTTCACAGTTGTGTACAATAATATGTTAAGAAAACCTCTCAAAAAATGATGCCTTTTCATCTTCTACCATCATCTAAAGATGACAAGGGAGTAGCAGTAGAGTATAGACTAAGAATATAAATGTATTTATTCAGTACATCTTTATTAACCTTTTACTATGTGTTAGGCACTCAACTGTGCACAAGAGAACAGAGTACCTAAAATGTGGTTCCTGCCATCACAGAGTTTATAGTCTTGGTGAAAACAATGTACAATTACTACACAGAATAATAGATGCCATGAAAGGACATGAGTTCAATGGGAGCCCAAAGAAGGCGTGTGTAATTCTATCTTTGAGGTATCACAGATAGTTTCCCAGAAAAGATAATGCTTCTGCTGAGACATGAAGGAGTCATGGTTGTTAGCCCAGCTTAGGGTCGGGAAGAAACTTCTAGGAAATTATATTCTCACCAACCTTTTGGATTCTTTAATGAAATGGTCCGAGGTATCACAGATAGTTTCCCAGAAAAGATAATGCTTCTGCTGAGACATGAAGGAGTCATGGTTGTTAGCCCAGCTTAGGGTCAGGAAGAAACTTCTAGGAAATTATATTCTCACCAACCTTTTGGATTCTTTAATGAAATGGTCCAAATTTTACTGTCTCTCTCCATTTTCTCACACAGGATACTAACCTTCTGCAAAGTCCTCCCAGCCCAGCATATTTCTGAACATTTTCTCTCACTTGTGTTCATAAAAACATGGAGTCCACTCCCTTGTATATTGTAGAATAAATTATTTCCCTTTTTACTTGCAAACTGACAGATCGCTCTCTCACTTGCTCTCTCTCTCTCTCTCTCTTTCACACACACACACACACACACACACACACACACACACACACACT
>NW_007728302.1:70334-77592 GCF_000696425.1 Galeopterus variegatus | reverse complement strand
GCGCGACACTGAGGGTTGCGATCCGTTGCCGGTCACGAAAAAAGACAAAAAGGAAAAAAAAAAAAAAAGAAAAAAGGAACCAAGCATTCTTCCCAATCCAAGGAATCAAAGCAATGTATTTAACTGATACAAAAGAAGTGAGGCACTGAAATCCTGGAAAGTAAAATTGAAATAGATGAACAATTGCAAAGGAAAAATTGGAAATACTATTCCTGAGAGCTATGTGACATGTTATTAAATACTCTCGATTTTATCTCCTGTCCTAGTATTCCGCAGAATTTGACTATCAATGTGCAATAGCCACAGATACCTGTGAACTGATCCCCCACAAGAGGCTGAGTGTTCTGTGCAAACATTAGCAAAACAAGTCAGCATTGATTCTCAGAGAGCATTTGCTGGCTTTCATTTTACAACATTTTGAAACCCCCCAAAACACCTTCACACATACCACCTGATTAAATTCTCCCAATAATTTAGGTATTCAGACACAAAATATGTGCTGACCCCACCAGACCTCTGGCTTTCATTTTACAACATTTTGAAACCCCCCAAAACACCTTCACACATACCACCCGATTAAATTCTCCCAATAATTTAGGTATTCAGACACAAAATATGTGCTGACCCCACCAGACCACAGCTATGTTTGTCTTGGGCTTTGTGAGTCTTACTGCTGTGACCTGTCATAGCATGGCAATCTTCCAAACATTCCAATCACCAAAATACATCCCAACACTATACAATAGGTAAATCTTTCTGAAATACATCACAAACAATAATCCTATATTTCTGTATGTTGACCTGGGTCAACAATAAGAAAACACTGAAAAGGTTCAATAAAAATCAAAGGTATCCAGGGCATGCCAGTCTCATATAACGTGCTTTCACTGGTAAAATTGAGAGCAAAGAAGGTGATAAATCATTTGAAGAACAAATAGCTCCAAATACAAAGTCCAGCAATAAGATATTTTTAAATAAGCCTCAAATGAGAACCTTTTGAGAAGGTGAATCACCTGTCACAGCATTCCAGGGAAACCTAAAAGATAAAGAGAAACTAATGAGAATGCATGGTTTATATGAAGTTAGACTCTCAGTGGTCTTTTGATACAGTCCTTCAGATGAGACAAACAAGTGGGTATGTTACAGAAATTTGTGAGTTTCTTTAACAAATTAAGCACTGGTTTACGAGATTTAAAATAAAGTATATCAAAAGTAAATAAATAAAATCACAGAGATAAAAAGTAAAATTCAAAGAAAAGGCAAGGGTGCTGGAAGTTGAAGAAGGATAGTTCTCCAAAAGAAACTAATTCATTCTGGTTAATTAGAAGTGGAACAGATGAGATATTGTGTTATGAGTAATGCTGAATATTTAGACAAATGTTTTAACAAATGCACATTCAATAAAAATGTCAAAGAAGTAAGCATAACCTTTAGAACTGTACATGATTCCTATCTGCAGGACTTACAGCCTAAAAAAGCAAACTAAATGAGGTTCCAATTGACTTAGGGACAAGAAGGTTCACAGAACACCACCCAGATAGGGGTCCATGCTGATTAGCAATGATGAGTCCTTTTCAAATGTTCAGGACTACAATAGTAAAACTAATGACAAGATTTGGAAAACCACTCCAAGGAGACTCAGGTCCTTCCTAACATCATTAAGGCTGACTGCCAAAAACTTTCATTAATGAATAGAAAATTCATTCAGCAGGGAATTTGTACCCCTTTATTCATTCTTCCCTTTTTTCTTGACAATAAAATCCCCACTGACCACATTTCCCTAAGTCTCTGTCATAGCTAGATGAGGCCATGTAACCAAATTATGGTCAATGCACTTATGGCATAATAAAATAATAAATATTTGGTCTTTGTCCTCAGTTCCTGACAGAAAGTTCCTAAAACTCTTGAAATTTCCTGAGTGACAGGAATATTTTTGTTATTCATAATGAGCCCCTTTCAATCACATTTAAGTTTATGCTAATGGGGTGACTTAGGGTGATGTCCCTAGATAGCCTCAGGAGGGAGTTGCTCACCAGAAAGACCAAACTTGTGATTAAAAGTTTGGAACTTTCAGCAGCCTGGATTCCCTGGGAAGAGAAGAGGGGATCTGAAGATTGAGCTGTATAAAAACTCTTCAATAACAAGACTCAGGGAGTTTCCTGGTTGGTGAACACATCCACGCGCCAGGAAGTTGCAACTCCATGGGGACAGAGGCTCCTGCACTTGGGACCAGACCTTGCTCTGGTACTTCCTCCAGACCTTGCCCTACATACCTCTTCATCTGGCTGTTCATTTGAATCCTTTATAATAATAAAGTAAATGTAAGTAAAGTGTTTGCCTGAGTTCTGTGAGTCTACAGCAAATTATCAAAACTGAGGGATCCCTGAATTAGAAGTCAGCGTGTCAGAGGTGTGGATGGACTGGGTACCTGTTTTGCTGAAAGTTTTTACTTTCGTTTAGGCTCAAAGGATTCATTGGTAAAACAAATCACTTGTCACACTAATAAGCCACTTTATGATATTTATTAAGATACAGCAATAAGCAAGTAAGCAAAGAAAGCGAAATTATACAGTCATATTAAAAAGAAGACGAAAAAAAGAATTAAACTGTTTACCTCACTGAATTGGGGAAACACATACATCCAGATCCAAGCAGTGCTGGGAAGTCCCGTGAACAGCGATCTGGAGTCCCAGTTGGGATAGTCCCAGGCAGTGTGTCTACCCCGCAGTGGAGACTTCAGAGAGCAGTTCGGGGAAATCCTGCTTGTATCACCCAGCCACAGACTGATAACATTGGTCTGCATGCACACATGCAGCTGTGGTTATTTAATTAATGCTTGAATCTTTTCTCACAAGTCTTCAAGATGTTCTTCGGCCCTGAGAACTGGCCAGGTTCCCAAGGTCCAAGAAGCTCCAGGACTTACTTTCCTTCTTCTCTGATGGTTACCAAGCACCTATCCAGTAGGCCTGCACACAGTTTCTGAGAGTTTGGCACACAGCCTATGCAGGGTCATTCTTTGGTCAGAGGCCTAGCAATGCCTCTGAAGCCTGAACAAGACTATAAACCTTAGTTTTCCCAACAGCACCCCATTTGTAGCTGGCATCATTTGTGGGACTAAGCCCTTTTACTTGTGGGGTCTGACACTAACTCCAATGATTGGACACCCAGTAGGTGTCAGAGAGTAGGAAAATCGATGTGCAAAGACACCACATATTTGGTGTCAGAAAGAACCTCAGAGGGCTGTAAACAAAAGTGTCACTGGAATCCTCCAGAAAATATCTCTAAAGTAGGAAGACATACTCTCTCTCCTCCTGTATTAGTCCATTTTTGTTGCTTATCACAAAGTACACTGAACTGGGTGATTTATAAAGAAAATGAAATTTACTGCTTACAGTTTCTGAGGTTAGGAAGTCCAAAGTCCATCTGGTGGTGGCGACAATGACCCAGGGGTCTCACATTGCATGATGGTGGAAGGAGAGCAGAGAGAGCAAAAAACTCCCCTTCCTCTTCTTTTTTTTTTTCCCTTTTTGTCTTTTTTACTGACCGGTAACGGGATCGCAACCCTCGGTGTCGCGCCCACGCGGGAACCGGTCTCCACATGGGATCCGAACCCTTGGCGGGAGCGCCTCCGTGCTCCCAAGCGGTGCACTCTCCAGTGCGCCACCAGGCTGGCCCGTCCCTTCCTCTTCTTTTAAAGCCCTCAGAACCACACCCCTGACCACCATTTTTAATCCATTCACTATGGCATGGCCCTATAATCTAATCACCTCTTTAAGACCCCACCTTTAATTACCATAATAGGATTTCCCACCCTCTTTACAGTCACAGTGGGGGCTAAGTTTCTAATATGTAAAACTTGGGGACACAATTCAAGCTTCAGTGAGTTTGGGGGAAACATAATTCATTCCACTACACTTCCCTTCCTCTTTCCTGATAGTAGAAAAGCAATTGTAATGTCGGGAGCTCCAGAAGTCATCCCAGATCTTGTCCTTAGGAATGGAAGTTACAAATGACATAGCCACAAAATGGAAGAAACCTGGGCCCATAAACTATAAGCTGTCATATAAGCTTTGGACTGATCATCCCCAGATTCTACATGAAATGGAAAGAATCTTCTATCTTGCTTAAGCCTGTATATTTATAGGTTTGTGTTACACACAGCAAATTCTAAACACTAATGATACAAGAAACTCTAGAATAAAAGCTTTGTGATCCTAATATGGAATTTTTTAGTGTCCATGCTATGCTCAGAACATTACTATAGAAAAAGTCTATAACATAATTTACATTGGAAGAAAAAAAAAGAAAGGCATATATAAAATCTGCCTGAAACAAAAGAGTACACTTTGTTTTGGTTTGGTTGGGTTGGGTTTTGTTTCTTAATATATTGACCCATTGTTTCCATCTCTCTACTTTTATAAAATCTGCCTGAAACAAAAGAGTACACTTTGTTTTAGTTTGGTTGGGTTGGGTTTTGTTTCTTAATATATTGACCCATTGTTTCCATCTCTCTACTTTATTCTATTGATCAAAGAGTCCCTGTAGCCCAATTCTCTCATGCTCTTCAATTTTTTACTATGGAAATCAAGAGAACAAAATCTAACCAACAACAAAAAAGAATCACTGAAAATCACAGATCCAGTCATTTTCAATAGCTCATCCCCTAAGTATCTATTTTTCTTAAGGTTATACCTATTACCAGTGAGACTCAGTAGTTCAAATAAATTTATCAATATTAATAATTGTAGTTAACATGTATTCAGTGATACCAGGTTCCATGCTCTGTGCTGAATTCTTTACTTCATTTTCTTGTTTAATTCTCAAAACAACCTGCTGAAATGGGAGACATTATTATCTCCAGGTAGAGAGTAAGAAAAATGAGAAATAAATAGTAGACAAATTAAGACATATGCCTACATAGCTAATAAGACTTAGCACTTGGCTTTGAACACCAGGCAGTTTACTTACAGAGAACACACTAACCATTATGCTATCCTGCTTATCTAATAGGGCTGGAGATCATTTTATATGTTTTTAATTGGCACTTGTACTCAGAAATTTTTGGAAATTTTTAAGGACCAACCTCATTTTCTAGACAAATTGTTTCTCAAAATGTGGTGGTCCATGGAGTACTGGTGGTCCCAAACAGTCCACATGCAATTTATTTCAGAGATAAAAACAATGGAATGATTTGTTTACATTCATTTAACAAATTTCACAATGTGGATTAAAGACAGCCACAACATGTTTGAATTAAAAGACAGTCTAATTCCACTGTCCTTAAAGACAGCCTTGTCTTAATGATTCACTTGATCGATAGAATGTAAAAGTGATTTTCTGGGACCTCCAAGGCTATATTACAAAAAGCTTCCACCTGGGTCTCTTGGGACAGTCACTCTTGATCTCTAAACTGTTAGAAATCCATCCACCCTGTTTAACACACCACAAGAAGAGACCTTAAGACTACCTGGAGAAATGGACTCCAGGTGATTCCAGCCTTCCGGTCATTCCCACTAAATCAGCAGACATGTGAGTGGAGCATCTTGGAACCTCCAGCTCAGTCAAGGAATACCACTAATACCAGTCAATGCCATGTTGAGCAGAAAAATCAACCAACCAAGCCCTGTCCAAATTCCAACCCACAGAACTGTGAGATACAGCTTAGTGGTACTGTTTTAAGCCACTGAGTCTTTGGGAGGTTTTTCACACAGCAATATGTAACCAGACCAATAAGAGTAATTATGATTTTCACAGAACCCCTGTGAGATTCTTACTAATCATTGTCTGTAAAGGTCACACAAGTGCTTTGAAGACAACATTGGTCTGTTTATTTTGGCTGATATTTGTTAACAGCGTGCAGTCAGTCTGAGCCAACATATTCACATTTCTGTGTAGTCGTTTAAAGTTGTTAAATTTATTCTTTTATTGGTATAGTCTATGATAATGTCACCAATTTCCCAAAATGAAGGGATGGCTCTAATATTGTGAATACATGAATAAAAATAAGTCTGAAAACTATAATGAAAAAATTACAACCCAGAAGAATGTCATAAACATAGTTAAACCTGACTCCAGAAAGACTACAGAAAATGAACTTTATACATGCTTGCTGTACATTGGATGTCCACCCCCCAACCCCCACCTCACTGGAGCTTAAATCCCCACAGTAACTGTTGAGAAGGTGCAAGATCCTATTATGGTAACTGATAGGTGGACCATTGAAGAGGTGATTAGATTGCAGGACCATGCCGTAATGAATGGATTAAAAATGGTGGTCATGGGCATGGCCTGGAGGGCTTTAAAAAGAGAGCAAATGAGGAGGTTAGGTTCTCTGCTCTCTTTGCTTTCACCACCTTGCAATGTGAGGGGTCACCGTTGCCACCACCAGATGTGTTCCTTGGACTTTGGACTTCCCAGCCTCAGAAACTGTAAGTAATAAATTTTGTTTTCTTTATAAAATACCCAGTTCCGTGTATTTTGTTATAAGCAACAGAAGCAGGCTAATATAATGCGCATCCAAGTGAATCTGCAAATGTCAGGATTTAGCATAACAGTCAAAACAGTAGAGTAGGAATACAAAGTACAATGATAATTACCTAAAACTTGGGTTTTCCTGCACTGTTGATTCATTCTCCTGTGCATTGTTTATAATGAAATATCAAAGAGCAACATGCAACCATTTTCAAGCAAAGTCTGATGACCTTTCTGGAAAACCAATGAAGTTTGTCCAGAACAAAGATCAAATGATTGTATTGTTTATGGTGCTTGGTTGAAAGCAAATGCATCTGACTCTATCTACAATAAGAAAAATAGGGATTTATTTAAAGGACAATTTGGTGCTTATACAGAATCTGGACAAGGCTCAGGAACTGAGTTTGAAAATGGGTAGAAACAAAGCCATCTCTGAGGGTTCTACATTGGAAGCCAAGGCTGGAACACTCTCCTTCATCACCTGAGTCAGAGACCTGAGAGCAAACTATCAGTTATTGAAAAGGCTGGATTGGAGATAATGGTTTTAGATAGAACAGTCTACCTGAATTAGACATACCACCCTTCTTATGCCACAGATAGCCACAGGCCTCCCTCAACAGAGGACAGAGGAAATGCCATTACTCTAAGGCAGGGGACCTTCTGAAGACAGGCAGATGTGAAGGAGAAGAGAAGAGGAGTCTGAGCTGAGCATACCCATGCCTTCTTCCAAACTCACACATCATATGGTTCTCTCCTTCCCAACAGGAGTGGGAGTAAATCCAGCACA
>NW_007728302.1:64261-70114 GCF_000696425.1 Galeopterus variegatus | reverse complement strand
CCAAACTCACACATCATATGGTTCTCTCCTTCCCAACAGGAGTGGGAGTAAATCCAGCACAGTAAGAAACTCCAGGAAGCTTTCTCCACATGAACCATGAGACGTGCGACTGAGTGTTCCCTATTACAAAGGCCACACTGTAGAAGAGCCAGGACTCCTGCAAATGCTGCCACGGCCACTGCCATATAAGAAACTCCAGGAAGCTTTCTCCACATGAACCATGAGACGTGCGACTGAGTGTTCCCTGTTACAAAGGCCACACTGTAGAAGAGCCAGGACTCCTGCAAATGCTGCCACGGCCACTGCCATGGATCCTACCATCACACCTAACATCATCTCTTACATCCCTATTTGCTCAGGCCATCTCTCCTCACCTGGACTCTCACCCCTATTCGGCTCTGTACACCGTCTGATTTGAACCAGGCACCCAGCCCACCCACACTAAAAACCCTTGACCACCAGAGTCATCATCCACTGTCAGCAAAGTACCTTCTATCATAACCCTTCTCTCCAAGTATTCTCCTCACCTTCTTGCTCCAAACAAAATCTTACTTTTTTCTTAACTTAGTTAAGTAGCTACTATTTTTTTCCAAATTCAAATAAGTGCAGCCTCATATCCTTCTCTCCAAGTATTCTCCTCACCTTCTTGCTCCAAACAAAATCTTACATTTTCTTAACTTAGTTAAGTAGCTACTATTTTTTTCCAAATTCAAATAAGTGCAGCCTCATAATTTTCTAAGACCTTTATACAGTTAATCCTCCTAGAAGCTCATGCCATCAGATCTGAGCACTACTGAGCCTTCAGTGCTGCTGTTCACTGTAGACGTCTGAGTCATACTCCCTTACTTCCTACTCTCACTCTCCACCACTACTCCTGTCATAATCCTGATTATTTTGGTATCCACATAAGTTGTGCTTTTGATAATATTCTGCCAAGTTCATAGAACTTCTCATTTCCAGTAATTCTGTCCTCCACCCCACCTCGGTCACCTACTTTGTGATTCTATCGTGATCTTTGTTATACTTATAACAACATCCTCCACAATCTCAATTTCAAAATCCCACAGCATAAACAGCTTCCCCTATCAATCCACTTCATTCCCTCAAGGACCCAAACTATTCGTCTGGAACAACAACCCATTGATCCTACTACCTTTCACTGTCCATTGCTTCTTTAAGACCCCATTTACTCCTACATCAGTTTTGATTCCTGTCGTTATATTACTCTTTGTGTACATCTTCAATGTCCTTCTCTCCTTTTATCCCACAAGACTGGCAAATCCTGCCCTTAGCCAAATCCATCTCTCTGTCCTTCTTATCCCTGCCCAAGGAGTTGCAAGTGCCTTAAGAAAAACAACTGTATTGGCTGGGCTCACCCTGAATTCATGACTGCAAACCTCCACTGAGCCTCTGTGCTGCCTAATAGTCCTGCTATGTTTTTCTGCTTATTTATCTTTCCTACCTCTTTTTCCCCTTTCAAACTCTAATGCTCCCTTTCCTCTACTGATGACCTTGTCTCTTCAATAAGAAAAATAGAATTAAAAGGCACATTACTTAGGTTCTCATGACCAGATATGCCCTCCTATCATCCACGTCTCATAGTTTCTGGGCCTTTCTTACTACACTGAGCTTACTCCCACGCCTGTTGAGAAGGAGAGGACCAGATGACATCATCCATAGTCTTGGCCTTATTTCCCGTTACAAAGGATGGTCCATCCACCACTAAAATACAGTGTAGTATCCCTTATATCTAAAAAAATCTCTCCCTTGACCTACATCCCTCTCCAACTACCTCCCTATTTCTCTTTCCTTTTATAGCAAAACTCTTCAAAAGTACCACCTGCATTTGCTGTGTTCACTCTTCATTTTCTCTTGTACTTACAAGGCCTTTGTTCCTTCACTCAAAAATAAATGTACCTACGAAAGCCACCAATGACCTCCTTCTTGCCCGATCCATTGGTCAGCTCTAGGTTCTCATCTTATTTGATCTATTAACAGGATTTGACGCAGTCAATACTACCCTACTTCTTTCTCTACTCTTTCATCCTACTTTCTCCTCTCGGTTCCAGGATATCACGCTCTTGGTTTTTATTCCGACTCACTGGTCCTTCCTTACTGTTTTCTTTCTTAGTTTTTCCTCATCTTTCTCATCTCCATATGTGAGTGTTTCCCAGGCTCCAGCCTCCACGCTTCTTCTTTGCACTCTTTTCTTCACTCAGTCCCTCAGTTATCTCATCCAGTCCTGTAGCTTTATATGGCATTCGCGTGCTACAGACTCCTTGTATCTTAGCTGTGACCTCTCGGCTGAATATCAGACACGTTTTCCAAGTCCCTATTTGAAATCTGGGTCTGGAAGTCCAACAGGGGTCTCAAAACTTAACATATCCAACACCGAATGCTTTGATTCAACCTTACAAAATAAAATCTGCTCCTGCTCACCTCCCTTCTTCATTTTCTTGGGCAAAAAAACCTGGTGTCATCTTCGGCTCTCTTATCTCACACCCCACATGTAATCAATCATCCAATATTTCTGGTTCTACTTTTGATATATAACCTGAATCTAATCACTTTTTAACACTTCCATCACTAACCATCATTGAATAGTTCTCAAAGTGTGGTTCCCAGACAAGCAGTATTAGCATCACCTGGGAATTTGTTAGAAATGTAAATTCTTAGGCCCTACCAGATTTACTGAATCGAAAATCTGGAGATGGAGATCAGCTTTCTCTTTCAACAAGCCCTCCAGGTGATTCTGAAGCTCAAGTTTGAGAACCACTGCCCTAGACCAAACCACCACCAGCCTGAGTCCAGGCTGTGCCCAATAGACTTCTAAGGCACCACCTTGCTTTCACTCTGGCCCTTTATAGACTATTCTTCTCACAACAGTTAGAGTGTTCTTTTTTAAAGGTTAGTCAGATTATGTGACTCTTCTCCTCAACCCCCAAGAGATTCCCTTTACACTTAGAATAAAATACTGTATAAACTTCTTACCATTGTCTACCAAACCCTATATAATCTGGCCCCCATTACACCTCTGACTTGATCTCCTACCCTAGCCTCTCCTTCTGTTCTGTCCCCACAGCTGTTCCATGAGCAAGTCAAATCACATATGCATTTAAACTCTTCATTCTGATTATTTTCTTTGCTTATACCACTCTGCTTCCAGATACATGAATGCCCAGGTCCTTCATTTTTTTTAGGTCTCTGCTCAAATATCACTCATAAGAGAGGCCTTCCCTGTCTACCTTATCTTAAAAACCTTCTGCCAGTCACTCTAATGCCTTTATTTTTCTTCACAACATTTATCACCATCTGACATATATGACATGTTTTTTTACTATTTTATAATCTGTATCCTCCCACTGAAATGTAAACTTCATTAGAACTAGGACTTTATTTTGTTTACTGCTATATTCTTACTGCTTAGAGCAGTATATAGTACAATGAATGTTTTTGGATGAAGCAAGAACATAGTTCAGTAAAAACTCAAAATCCTAAGAGATAGCACCTGATTGATTGGCCTAAGATATGCACCTGCTCTTAAGTGTGCTAAGGTGGTGTATAAGAATATCTGACCCCTTCAGCTTTCTTGGAGAAAGGTGGAACTGTGTGTACCAGCAAGTCTACATTAAATAAGAGAACCTCCAAAAGGGACACCATCTCCTAATAGCAAGGAGTGGAATGCTTACAGACCTGGACAACTAAAAGCAACAAACCACTACTATAAAAAATCCTTTTAGTAAGACATGATTAATAAGTAAAGATTAACAGGTAAAGTAAAAGAATAGACCAAAACTCTGGATATATTTTTCAAAGATGTGTTCCATGGAGCAAAAACAGATATCAGTCACATCATTGCCAAGAAGCTTTTAAAAGCAGCCCAAAAGTTAGTGGAAAATATTATGCACAGATTATGCTGATCAACACTAGATTATGCTGACTGTTGAGTGAAAAGTTCCTCATGTGAGTTTGTAAAATTAGAGAAGAGATTGAAATATTTCTTGTTGCTATTGATAACTAAAGAACAATTCTATTATTTTATGTGACTTCATTAAGCAGCATATCTCAGTAACATATTAAGAATATTTAGTAGCCTGAATCTAAGTATTATAAATTACTATGATATTTTTTAAATATAGAGGATAGGATTCTAGGCTTTCTTAAAAAGATCAAACTGTGACATAAATGGCTCAATCTAAAGTAATTTTATTCTTTCCTAACATTTGCTTTTCTTTGCCCATTAGGGAAGTAGATAATAATGCATTATTAAATATATTTTTAAAGTACAACCAAATATTTCAATAGAATGTGAAATATTACAAAGCTGAATGAAACCAAAGACTGAATATCAGCCACAATTTATTCTAAGAAACATTCAATTTTCTGCTTTCAAGGGTGATATGCTCATTCAGATAAACGTTCAAGCATCTGACCAAAATCTAAAGTCTTTGCTGAAAGATCACTCCATTTTGGATTCATATTCCATCTAAAAAGTTGAACTGTTCAACAATGCCACTATATGACATTTACCTTTTTCAGTGATCTATAATAGTTGGTGTTTTCTGATGTAGAAGCATAAAAGGAATGTGAAGAAATCAGTGGATTTGAGATGTGATCTCTGGCCTCAGGTAGCTATAATTTAATCATATACACATTATCCAAAGACTAAAATTATATCATCCCACTAATTGATAAAGCAAAAAAAAATTTAATTCTGTAAATATTATGTTTGCATTTTTATTGCTATAAACCTTTTTTTTTTTTTAATCTTAAGTTGGTGGTTTGCTGATGAGCGGCAAGATGGCGGACTAGAGGTGCCCAGGGCATGTTCCTCCCACAGAAAAGGATCAGAACAACTAACAGACAACTAAATAACAGACAGGATCAAAAAGCCAGAATGGTAGCATACAGAGGCACAGGGCCTCAGCCACCACATCTCCAACATTGAGATCGGTGCAGAAAGAATTTTCCCTTTCAGGGAAAAGATAAGCAGAGGATCCACACCAACCCCCATCTTCACCACAAAGGTCTGCATATCCTTTGGCAAGATAAGCCTAGTGCCAAATGTGGGGAGTGCCTTAGAAAACACACAGCATTAGTGTAGAACAGTAACACAAACAGTGCACTCCGCAGGACCCAAGCTCATGTAGGATGGTGCCATCTTGAAACTGGAGCTATCATGGGAACACTAGTGTAGAACAGTAACACAAACAGTGCACTCCCTGCCCCCCCAACCGCAGGACCCAAGCTCATGTAGGATGGTGCCATCTTGAAACTGGAGCTATCATGGGAACACACCTTGCCCTTGGTCTAGTAACACTTTCCCAGACTTAAGTCTCTGCTGTACCCCCAGCACACTCACAGGAGAGGCTATATATAACACCCTGATCCTGACAGCATGAAGTCTGGGCTCATGGTGGCTGTGACTCTGTTTTGCAGTCTGGGAAGTCAACCCTAGTCCTGCTGAACTGATGCACCTCCATGTCCTCAAACAGAGATCAGACAGGCAGACCCTCATCAGGCAGACCATACCCATCCCTCCCTCTACCCCCAGCCCCACCAGCTGACTGAGTTGTGTGCATCTGAGCCCCCAAGCCAGAAAAACACTTAACAAATATACTCTCATGCTAGTAGAAATAAAGTGCATCCTCTCCTCCCAGAGAAGCAGTCAAGCAATTCCAACCTGAACAGTCCCTCCTATCAGCCCTTCTGATAGTCTCAGAAGTGGCTACACTAGCCCTTTCACTTCAGGACTATCAGCTCTGTCTACTGCCCAGAGGCAGCTGGACAGGCCACATCACTGCAGGCTTGCCTAGCAGATCCATCCATCACACAAGAAGCAGCTGCACAGGC
>NW_007728302.1:63111-64153 GCF_000696425.1 Galeopterus variegatus | reverse complement strand
CATGAAGTCTGGGCTCATGGTGGCTGTGACTCTGTTTTGCAGTCTGGGAAGTCAACCCTAGTCCTGCTGAACTGATGCACCTCCATGTCCCCAAACAGAGATCAGACAGGAAGACCCTCATCAGGCAGACCATACCCATCCCTCCCTCTACCCCCAGCCCCACCAGCTGACTGAGTTGTGTGCATCTGAGCCCCCAAGCCAGAAAAACACTTAACAAATATACTCTCAGGCTAGTAGAAATAAAGTGCATCCTCTCCTCCCAGAGAAGCAGTCAAGCAATTCCAACCTGAACAGTCCCTCCTATCAGCCCTTCTGATAGTCCCAGAAGTGGCTACACTAGCCCTTTCACTTCAGGACTATCAGCTCTGTCTACTGCCCAGAGGCAGCTGGACAGACCACATCACTGCAGGCTTGCCTAGCAGATCCATCCATCACACAAGAAGCAGCTGCACAGGCCCTTTCACTGCAGTCCTGCCTAGTGGCTTCACCCACTTCCTGAGAAGTGGCTCAGCAGCTCTACCCTTGGGAGTCCAGGAAAGCATAACTTTGCAGCTGCCACTATCACCACCGTCCAGCCCCAGAGCACTGTCACTGCTGCCACCCTTCTTCCTGCACAATAGTTCATCACACTCCCTGCTGATTCCCAGCCTGGGTGCCATCAGCTTCATCTCATCAGCCGTTCTCCCAAATTCATTTTATGAGGCTAGCTTGACACTGATACCAAAACCAGACAGAGATAGAACAAAAAAAGAAAACTACAGGCCAGTATCCTTGATGAACATAGATACAAAAATCCTCAAGAAAATATTAGCAAACAGAATATATACACCCGTCAAAAAAATTACACACCATGATCTAGTGGGATTCATTCCAGAGATGCAAGGACGGTTCAATATATGCAAATAAACAAGTGTGATATACCAAATCGACAGAATCAAAGACAAAAACCATATGATTATCTCAACAGACTCAGAAAAAGCATTTAATAAAATTCAACATCCCTCATGATAAAGGCTCAAAAAAGGACCTCAACACAATAAAA
>NW_007728302.1:61550-62592 GCF_000696425.1 Galeopterus variegatus | reverse complement strand
AACAACACAAGGATGCCCACCCTCACCATTCCTATTTAACATAGTATTGGAAGTACTAACCGAGCAATCAGGTAAGAGAAATAAGTAAAGGGCATCCAGATTGGAAAAGACAAAGTCAAACTGTCCCTGTTTGCAGATGATATGATCCTATATACAGAAAAACCTAAACTACAAAAAAAAATCTTAGAGCTGATAAACAATTTCAATAAATTTGCAAGATACAAAAATCAGAGTTTTCATGCTCTAATGACAAACTAGCAGAAAAATAAATCAAGAAAACAAGCTCATTTACCAGAAAGCTCATAGTCACCAGAAAAATAAAATACCTAGGAATCAATTTAACTGAAGAGCTAAAAGTTCTCTACAATGAGAACTACAAATCACTGCTGAAAGAAATTAAAGAGAACACAAAAAGATAGAAAGACATTCTATGCTCTTGGATTGGAAGAATTAAAATTGTCAGAATGTCCATATTACACAAAGCAATCTACAGATTCAATACATTCCCTATCAAAATATCAATGACATTCTTCACAGAGATAGAAAAAACAATCCTAACATTCATATGGAACAATAAAAGACCCCAAAGAGCCAAAGCAATCTTGAGCAAAAAAATAAAACCAGAGGCATAGCACTACCTTACTTCAAATTATACTACAAAGTTATAATAACCAAAACAGCATGATATTATCATTAAAACAGATACTCAGATTAATGGAACAGAGTAGAGAACCAGGAACCTACCCACATACTTACAAAAAGAACATGGGGAAGAGACTGTTGTCTCTTTGATAAATGGTGCTGGGAAACCGGACATCCACATGTAGAAGAATCGGATTAGACCTGTATTTCTCATCATCTACCAAAATCCAAAAATGGATTAAAGACTTAAATATAAGACCTGAAAATATAAAACTCCCAAAATAAAACATAGGGGAAGGACTTCAGAAAGTAGGACTGGGAAAGACATTATGAATAAGACCCAAAAGCACAGGCAACAAAAGAAAAAATAAACAAATGGGATTATATCAAACTACAAAGC